>NC_092125.1:184108244-184412555 GCF_043159975.1 Macaca nemestrina
TTTAGCTATAAATTCTAAGCTCTTAAACATTATCCTGTACTACATGTTCTTATGTAATATAAATGTAATATAATCTTTATCCATGTCATATTCCTGCTCAGAAACCTCCAATGACTTCCTATTTGGTTTTTAATTCAAAATGCAAACTTTTTGCTTTGGTATTTAGAGGCCTCCCTGGTGTCAATCCAGTCCTTATTTCATTAGTTATAAAGAGTGGTCTTTGGAGTAGGAGACACATATTTTTATAACCCAGGTCTCCGATTAAATAGCTGTAAAAAATGTTTGGCAAGATAATTTACCTTTGCAAGTATCTAAAATTTGAGGAAAATAAAACTTACCTCCACAGGTAAATAAAATATGCATCTAAATACTCAATACAGGCCCTGACATATAGAGACACTCAGTATTATTTAAAAAATAATTGTTTATCCTCTGGCTTAACCTAATCTGCTGTACACTTTCCTATCTCTTTGCCTTTGTGTATGTTTCCTCTCCACCTTGAATCTTTTCCTTGTATCTCGGGCTGTCAAAATCTAATCCATCGTTGAAGGCTTCTTTCAAGAGCAACCTCTCTAGGAAGCTTTCTTTGATCCTCCCTGCCCCCACCTCATCCTGAAGTGTGTTCTCCCATTTGAATACTGACACAGTTTGGTATGCCACACTTCAGGCATGTATTATAATATCATAGTTGGCTTTGTGTTTGGGGTGTTTGGATATCTTATCCATGTTCCCTACTAGATTATAAGTACTTTAAGCAGGGATCACGTTTTCCATCTCTCTATCATTCTCATGTCTTATTGGATGAATTGAGTTTGGGCATATGGTAATTAGTGTATTAAGTGAGTCATATCACAAATTTGAGTTTGCCTGTAATCAATACTATAATTCCCACACTAAGGAGAAAAGAAGGAAACTATTAGCCATGACTGCTGCTTTAAATACCTCATTTTTCTTAATGTTCACAATAATCATGTGAGATGGTCATGATTATTTTCATTTTACAGATGAAGAAATTAAGAAACTTAGGTCTAAGAGGATAAGTAATTTGCCTAAGGTTACATAGAATGTTGCAGGGATTTGAACCCATATATATCTAGCCAAACTAGGTCAGGGTTCCAAGCCAGCTCTAAACATAGTAATTTTCTAAGAGATCCGGATGTCTCTCTCATTGTGGGACAATAAATTTATTTCTCTTCTGAACTTTTTGCCCTCTACTTGGGCCCTCAGTCCATCACTTTCACAATCAGAGCCTACTTTATTTTGGTTAATGAAATTTCACTATTAATTTTTCTACTATGGGCCACATTGAAGGTCAAAGATACTGGGTTTCAGCTGTTTTATTTCTAATTTTAAATGCTAGAACATAAGTGTATCTAGTTATCTTTCTGAAATTACATAATAGTAATGTTGGCACTTCTCATTTGTCTGGAAATTTTAACTTTTCATAAACCATCCTTTTATATTTTGTGTATCTTTGAAAAAGAGATTAGAGGATTGTAATAGATAATCTCTAAGGTAGCTCTTAATTATGAGGCTCTGATGCTCTAACTTAACTTTACATTCTATTTGTTAGTTAATAATTATATATTAAACCATTATGTATTAAATTATTGATTGTTTAATCTTGGATTAGTGTTTACACTAGAGTATAAACTTCATGAACATAGAGGCTATGTTTATTATTGCTTACCATTATATCTCCAGCACCTGCCCATAATAGGTACTCAGAAAATATTTGCTGATTGAATGAACAACTGTGTGAGATTGCAAATGCTATTATTATTCTCATTTGATATATTACTAAGTCAAAATCAAGAAGAAAAATGTCTTGCTTAAGAGCAACTTAAGCAACTTGCTTAAGTTTCAGAGTGGTAGGACCACTCCAAAACTCATATTTCCCAGCTCTTCAGTTGTTTGCATGAACTGAAAGTAATAAAATTATGATTCTTATAATCTGTCTCATATTTATTCTTAAAGTCATTACTAGCTGTGAGAGTTGTTATTAAATTCATACCTAATAATAAGAGACTCCTTTTAAGAAATAAAATATTTAATGCAAGAACTTAAAAACATTTATCAATAGTTATTTTTTCCTCCCAGAAGCACCCGAGTTCTCAGTTGAATTTCCTGCAGCTTCCAACTCTAGGTTTAGGGAAAATTTTCTTTGAGTCTTGATGACTGGGGAAGAAGTATTTGAAAAGTGTTCAACTTCACACATTCACCAGAATTAAAAAAAAATAAAAACTGAAAATACTGTTAGCAAGGATGCAGAATTATAGAACTATCATACATTTGTAACAGTAGTGTAAGTTGGTAAATTTATTATATTTTACTGTCTCTCATGAGTCTGTTCATGAGATTGACTAGGTTCAGCTGGACAGTTCTGCTGGTCCCACTTTGGCTCTCTCTTGTGGCTGTAGTAGTGTCTCAGATATAGCCAGCGCTGGAATATCAATATGGTTTACCCATATGGCTGGTAATTGGTCCTAGCTAATGGTTAAGAAATAGGTTCAGCTGGGATACTGGTATGGCTAAGATTCATTCTCTCTCCCAGTTGTCTCAGGGTTTCTCCCTCTGAATGTGGCTTTTTTATATGATCTCTCTAACAGGATAGCTGGACTTTTTACAGTGTGGTTTAAGACACCCAAGAATGCAAAATGGAAGCTGCCACATCTTGAGACAAGGCTAGAGCTGATGCAGTATCGTTTTTGTTGCATTTTGTTAATTAAAAGGCCATTTCAGATTCAGCCCAAATTCAAAGGGAGAGGACTACATAAGGGTGTGAATATGGGGAGGTATGGTTCATTGGAAAACATCAATGAAATACACCAGAGATTGGCACACTATAGCCCCCAGGTCCAGTCCAGCTTATCTGTTTTTGTATGACCTGTGAATAAAAATGTTTTTTTATAGATGGGCTTTGCAACCAATTTGCTGATAGGCAACATTGACTTTGATCCCCAATTAAGTAAAATATTATTTCCCACCATATTCCATTCTTTTCATTGCTAGACATGTGTATTAGTCCACTCTTACACTGCGAATAAAGACACACCCAAGACTGGGTAATTTATAAAGAAAAGAGGTTTAATTGACTCACAGTTCCACGTGGCTGGGGATGCCTCAGAATCATGGTAGAAGGCAAAGGAGGAATAAAGTCATGTCTTACATACTGGTAGGCAAAAAGAACATATTCAGGGGAACTCCCCTTTATAAAACCAACAGATCTCATGAGACTTATTCACTTTCATGAGAACAGCACAAGAAATACCCACTCCCATGATTCAAGTACCTCCCACTGGGTCCCTCCCACAACATGTGGAAATTAGACAAGAGCTACAATTCAAGATGAGGCTAGGGTAGAGACATAGCCAAACCATATCAACATGTATTAACAAAAACAAAACTGAATTTGCTATTATTGTATGTTACATTTTTCTAATAAAAATTTGTGTAAAAGATTTTGTGAAAAATTTTTGTAAAATTTTTTTTCTTTCTTGTTATATCAGTAGCTAAATAATATCCTTGGTTTTGCTGCCTAGCCCAGAAAGCTTAAAATATGTGCTACATAGTCCTTTATAGGAAAAGTTTGCTGACCCCTTTAATAGATGTTACACATACACAAAATCAGCTTTTTCTTATTGTTTCCCTGAGAGAGATACAATATTATCCCAACTTTTAGATAAGGAAACGTGGACCAATTGAAAAAATACAATAAGTGAAATGAAAAATGCAATAGAGAGTATCAACACTAGAAATATCAATTAGAAGAATCTGTAAACTTGAAGACAGAGTATTTGAAATTATATAGAGGAGAAAAAAGAAAAAGGAAAGTTTACAGGAATTATAGAGCAGCTTCAACACAGGAAATATTCATGGTATAGGAATTAAGAAGAGAGAAACTAAAAGAAAGAAAGCTTATTTAAAGAAATAATAACAGAAAATATTCCAAATCCAGGGAAAGATATATATATCCAGATACAGAAGGGAAAAAAGTCTACAAGCAGACTCAATCCAAACAAGACTACATCAAGACATATTAAATCAGATTGTGAAAAATCGAAGACAAAAGAGAATCCTGAAAGCAGCAAAAGAAAAGAAGTGAATCACATGGAAGGGAGTTCCAGTAATGCTAGAGGCAGAAACTCTACATGCCAGAAAAGAGTGGGATGATATATTCAAAGGTCTGAAGGACAAAACAACTGACAGCTGAAAATAATGAACTTGACAAAGCTATCCTTCAGAAATGAAAGAGAGATAGATAAACACTTTCCTAGACAAACAACTGCTGAGGGAGTTCACTGTCACCAGACTTACAAGAAATGCTAAAGGGAGTTCTTAAAGTTGAAAAAAAAAAGAACACCAATTAGTGACACAAAAACATATGAGAATATAAAACTCACTGGTAAAAAGTAACTTCACAATCAAAGTCAGAATACTATAATACTGTAATAGTGGTTTCTAAGTCAGTTATATCTTTAGGATTAAGGTTAAAAGACAAAACTAGTAAAAACAATAGCTACAATACTTTTTATATTATATATAAAAAATAAAAAAGATAATATAATATAAAAAGTAATATTGTAATTACTTTTAATAATATAAGAAGATGTAAAGTGTGAAATCAAAAACATAAAATGGGAGGTGGAGTGAAAGTGCAGTTATTTTATGTGACTAGAGTTAAATTGCTATCAGCCTAAAATAGCCTATTATTACTATATAATGTTTTATATAAGCCTCATAGTAACCAGAAAGCAAAAACCTGTAGTAGGTACACAAAATATAAAAAGCAAGGAATCAAAGCATACCACTACAGAAAATCATTTAATCACAGGGAAGACAGTAAGAGAGAAATAAACGAACAAAGGATCTAAAAAATAATAATAATAAAACAACAAAAATGGTGGTAGTAACTCCTTACCTATAAATAATTACCTTGAATGTAAATGGATTAGATTCTCCAATCAAAAGTCATAGCATGCTGGAATAGATAAATAAAAGCAAGACCCAAGTATATGCTGCCTATAAGAGATTCACCTCACATTAAGGACATAGATACACTGAAGGTGAACAGATGAAAAAATAGATACTATGCAAATGGAAACCGAAAGAGAGCAAGGGTAGCTACATTTTTATCATATAAAATAGACTTTAAGTTCAAAACTATAAAAATAGACAAAGAAGACATTGTGTAATGAGAAAGGCGTAAACTCATCAAATGAATATAACAACTGTAAATACATATGCACCCCAAAATTGGAGTATCTAAATATATATAGCAAATATTAATAGTCTGAAGGGAGATATAGATTAATCTTTCAGCAGCGGACAAATCATCATCCAGAGAAAAAATTAGTAAGAAAACATTGGAATAAAAATATACTTAAAATCAAATGTATGTAGCAGACTGTTAGTCCGTTCTCACACTGCTGTGAAGAAATACCTCTGAGACTGGGTAATTTAGAAAGGGAAGAGGTTTAATTGACTCACAGTTCTGCATTGCTGGGGAGGCCTCAGGAAACTTACAATCATGGCAGGAGGCAAAGGAGAAGATGGCTCCTTCTTAGGGTGAAAGGACGAGGTGAGTGCAAGCAGAAGAGATGCCAAATGATTATAAAACTATCAGCTCTCATGAGACACACTCAATATCACCAGAACAGCATGGGGGAAACTGCCCCAATAATCCACTTATCTCTATCTGGTCCCACCCTTGATTTGTGGGGATTATGAGAATTACAATTCATTTGTAATGAGACTTTGAGTGGGGACACAGACAAACCATATCATTTTGTCCTGGCCCTTCCCGAATCTCATGTCCTCATCTTTTAAAACACAATCATGCCTTTCCAACAGTCTACCAAAATCTTCATTCATTCCAGCATTAAACCAAAAGTCTAAGTCCAAAGTCTCATCTGAGACAAGGTAAGTCTCTTCCACTTATGAGCCACCAAAAGCAAATTAGGTACTTCGTAAGTACAATGGGGTACAGGCATTAGGTAAATATACCCACTCCAAATGCGGGAAATTGGCCTAAACAAAAGGGCTATAGACCCCATGCAAGTCCAAAATACAATAGGGCAGTAAGTAAACCTTAAAGCTCCAAAATGATCTCCTTTGACTCCGTGTCTCACATCCAGGTCACCTGATTCAAGAGGGGGACTCCCACAGCCTTGGGCAGCTCTGCCCCTGTGGCTTTGCAGGGTACAGCATCCATCCTGACTGCTTTTATGGGCTGGCGTTGAGTACCTATGGCTTTTCCAGGTGTGCATAGCAAGCTGTCAATGGATCTACCATTGTGGGGTCCAGAGGATGGTGGCCTTCTTCTCACAGTTCAACTAGGCAGTGGCCCATTGAGGACTCTGTATGGGGGCTCTGACCCCACGTTTCCCTCCTGCGCTGCCCTAGCACAGGTTCTTTATGAGGGCTCTGCCCCTGAAGCACACCTTTGCTTGGACATCCAGGTGTTTCCATACATCCTCTGAAATCTAGGTGAAGGTTCCCAAACCTTAATTCTTGTCTTCTGTGGACCCCTGGGAACAACACCACATGGAAGCTTCTAAGCCTGGGTGCTTGTATCCTGTGAAGGAACAGCCTGGACTGTATCTTGGCCTCCTTTAGCCATGGCTGGAGTGGCTGGGACACAGGGCACCAAGTCCCAAGGCTGCACACAGCAAAGGGGACCTGGAACCAGCCCAGGATATCATTTTTTCCCTCCTAGGCCCCTGGGCTTGTGATGGTAGGTGCCCTCAGGAAGATCTCTGACATGCCCTGGAGACATTTTCCCCATTGTCTTGCTGATTAACATTTGGCTCATCATTACTCATGCAAATTTCTACAGCCAGCTTGAATTTCACTCCAGAAAATGGGTTTTTATTTGCAATAGCATTGTCAGGCTGCAAATTTTCCAAGTTTTTATGCTCTGTCACCTCTTGAGTGCTTTGCTTAGAGATTTCTTCCATCAGATATCCTAAATCATCTCTCCTAAGTTCAAAGTTCCACAGATTTCTAGGGCAGGGGCAAAATGCCATCAGTCTCTTTACTAAAGCATAGGAAGTGTCACCTTTATTCCTCTTCCCAATAACTTCCTTATCTCCACCCGAATCCACCTCAGTCTGGACTTCATTGTCCATATTTCTATCAGCATTTTCATCAAAACCATTCAACGATTCTCTAGGAAGTTCCAAACTTTTCCATATTGTTTGATTTTCTTCTTAGCCCTCCAAGTCTCTAGGAAGTTACAAAATTTTCCCTATTTTTTTGTTTTTTTGTTTTTGTCTTCTGAGCCCTCCAAACTCTTTCAACTTCTGCCTGTTTCTGAGTTCCAAAGTCACTTCCACATTTTCAGATATCTTTACACCAGCACCCCATTTCTGGTACCAAAATATGTATTTGTGAGGGTTCTCTAGAGGGGCAGAACTAATAGGATAGATAAATGTATGAAGAGGAGTTTATTAAGGAGTACTGACTCACACAATCACAGTGTGAAGTACCATAATGGACTCTCTGCAAGTTGAGGAGCAAGGAAGCCAGTCCAAGTCCCAAAACCTCAAAAGTAGGAAAGTCAACAGTACAGCCTCCAGTCTGTGGCCAAAGGCCAACACCCTCACAGACACAACTAGAAACTTTGCTTCCTTCAATCTAATCAAGTTGACACCTAAAGAGAACATCCCCCAACAGCAGCAGAATACATATTCTTCTCAAAATGACACAAAATATTCTTTGGGATATATAATATGTGAGGTTATAAAACAAGTCTTAACAAATTTAGGAAGATTGAAATTATGTCAAGTATCTTTTCTGACCACAATGGTATGAAACCGGATGTCAATAACAGGAGGAATTTTGGAAAATTTACAAATACATGGAAAATAAACAACATACTTCTTAACAACCAATGATTCAATAAAGAAATTAAAAGAGACATTAAACTATATCTTGAGACAAATAAGAATGAAAACTCAACATATCAAAATTTATAGGAATGTAGCAAAAGCAGTTCTGAGAGAAGTTTATAGTAATAAAAGTCTACACTAAAAAGTAAGAAAAATCTCAAATAAACGCCTAATATTACACCTCAAGGAACTAGAAAAGGAAGGAAATAATAAAAATAGAAATAAGTGAAACAGAGACTAGAAAAAAATAAAAATAAATCAATGAAACTGAGTTGGTTTTTTTGAAAACATAAAAATGGACAAATCTTCAGGTAGACTAAGAATTAAAGGGAGAAGACTGGAATAAAACTATAAATGAAAGAAAAGACATTACCACTGACACCGCAGACATGCAAAGGATCACAAAAGACTATTATTGACAGGAGGAAGATGGCAGATAGGAGACAGGACTAACGTGTAGCTCCAACTTGGATGGATAGAATAGCATGTGGAGATTCACATTGTGAGCCTTCACTCCAACAATCACTAGCCAGAGCAAAGGAAATTCTTTTGGAATAAAACCATAGTTATTTCAGGAACATACCAGGAAAACCAAAAGGATTCAGAGATCATTTGCAAGAACTGATTGAAAGAGTTAGCTGCTGCAAACTCTGCAAGACAGCCAAAAAACGGTGAGTTCCCAAAATGTGAAATGGGGAAAAATCTGCCTCTGAACACACAACCACACAGGGCAACTTGAAAATCCAGATCACAGGAGAAGATCGTAACCTTACCTAGAGCCGAAAATGGATGTAAGGAGCTGAGTGAAATATAAAAGTAAAAGAAGCAGTGGGAAGAGCCCTGTAGGCACTTCCAGTCCCCAGCTTGAGTGCAGGGAAGCCATTCCTGGCTTTATCTCAAAGGGGTCCATGGGGAAGGCACCCAGTGGAATTGGGGAGGGGCCACAGGGTGAAAGAATCTTCTAGCTGAACTTGTAATAATTTCAACTGAATTATTCAACGAATATTCCTATGCAGAATCCAGGGGAAGGAATGGAATTACAGATATGCATGCAGAAGCTGCAGCCAGTGGTGCCTGCAGTGGGGAGGGATGGGGCCTGAGAGCCCTGCTTGCTTTCTCAGAGTGGAATCTTGTAGCCTGGGGCAAGATCTCAGCCCTGCTCACTGGCTGCCTGGATATAAACTCAGTGCTGTAGGTGACGCATGGAGGGAGTGAGACTGGCCTTGCTGGCTCTGTGGGAGTTGAGTGGGGCCTGTCACTTCTGGCTTTCCCCCATTTCCCTGGAGACCTGTATGATGCTCAGAGGCAGCCATAATTCCCCTAACATGACTCAATTGTCCTGAGAACCACCTCCCTAGCCCCCACAGTGGCCATAGCAAGTCTTGCCCAATGAGACTCTGAGCTGAGACCTACCTAACCCTGCCCCAACCTGATGGTTTTTCTCTACTCACCCTGGTAGCCAAAGTTAAAAGACATACACTCTTGGGAGCTGTACAGCCCTGCCCATCACCTGAGAAACCTGAGTACTTATCCTGGCCAATGTAGGACAAGCTTATATCTCTGTTCTACTACTGCAGCTGTTGCTCTCTTGAAAGCACCACCTCCTGGCTGAAGACCAACAAACTCAGCCATTACAGCAACTTAAAACGGAACAACCCTACTCGAAAGAAGGAGAAAATAATAGCTAATTCCACCACCTGCAACAACCTGGCTAACTAGAGGTTCTGAGCCTATCCATGTGACAACTTCACTGCTAACATAAACAGCATTCAAGAAAACCAGTGCAGTAAACAAAATTACAACCAAGGACTCTCACAGAATCCACTTCACTTCCTTGCCACCTCCACTGGAGTAGGTGCTGTTATCCATGGCTGGGAGACCTGAAGATAGATCACATCACAGGACTATTTCCAGATATTCCTCAGCACCAGCCCAGAGCCTATTAGCCCCACTGGGCAATAACAATCACTGTAGCCTGGCCCTTAGGAAACCCCATTTCTAAGCGAAGTGGGAGAGCACTATATCAAGGGATCACTCTGTGGGACAGAAGAATCTGAACAGTAGCCCTGGAATTCCAGATCTTTCCACTGAAACAGTCTACCCAAATGAGAAGGAATCAGAAAAGTAATTCTGGTAACATGACAAAACCTGGTTCTGTAACATTCCCAAAATATCACACTAGCTCTCCCAATGGACCCAAACCAAGAGTAAATCTCTGAATTGCCAGGTAAAGAATTCAGAAGGTTGATTATCGAACGACTCAAGGGGGCCCCAGAGAAAGGTGAAAACCAACTTAAAGAAATTTTAAAAATGCTACAAGTTATGGATTAAAAAGGCTTCAGAGAAATGTATATCATTAAAAAAAAAAAGACAATTACAACCTCTGGAAATGAAAGACACATCTAGAGAAATTCAAAATACACTGGAAAGTTTCAACAATAGAATTGAGCAAGTAGAACAGAGAACTTCAGAGTTTTAAGATAAGGCTTTCAAATTAACACAATCTAACAAAGACAAAGAAAAAAAGAATTTTAAACAATGAACAAAGTCTCCAAGAAGTTTGGGATTCTGTTAAATGACCAAACATAAGAATAATTGGTGTTCCTGAGGAAGAAAAGAAATCTAAAAGTTATTTCAGGGAATAATCAAGGAAAACTTGCCCAATTTTGCTAGATACCTAGATTTCCAAATACAAGAAGCTCAATGAACATCTTGGAAATTCATTGCAAGAAGATCATCACCTAGGCACATAGTCTTCAGGTTATCTAAAGTCAACGTGAAGGAAAGAATCTTAAGAAGCTGTGAGGAAAAAGCATCAGGTAACCTATGAAGGAAAATCTGTCAGATTAACAGCAGATTTCTCAGCAGATACCCTACAAGCCAGTGATTGGGGTTCTCTTTTTACCCTCCTTAAACAAAATAATTATCAGCCAATATTTTTGTATCTAGCAAAAGTAAGCTTCATAAATGAAGGAAATATAGTCTTTCTCACACTAATAAATGGTGAGACAATTTACCACTACCACGTCAACACAACAAGAAATGCTAAAAGGATTTCTGAATCTTGAAACAAAACTTCGAAATACACCAAAATTGAACCTCCTAAAGCATACATATCACAGGGACTGTAAAACAATCACACAATGAAAAGAAAAAAGGTATTCAGGCAACAACTAGCATGATGAATAGAAGAGTACCTCACATGTCAATACTAACATTGAATTTAAGTGATCTAAATGTTCCACTTAAAATATACAGAATGGCAAAATGGATAAAAATTCACCAACCAAGTTTCTGCTCTCTTCAAGAGACTCACCTATCACATAAAGATTCACATAAACTTAAGGTAAAGGGGTAGTAAAAGATATTTCATGCAAATGGAAACCAAAAGCAAGCAGGAGTAGCTATTCTTATATCAGACAAATCAGACTTTAAAGCAACAACAGTTAAAAAGACAAAGAGGTACATTATATAATGAAAAAGGGACTACTTCAACAGGAAAATATCACAATTCTAAATATATAAGCACCTGACATGGGAGTTCCCAAATTTATAAAACTATTACTCATAGACCTAAGAAATGAGATAGATGACAACACAATAATAGTGGGGGACTTTAATACTCCACTGACAGCACCAGCCAGGTCATCAAAACAGAAATTCAATAAAGAAACAATGGACTTAAACTATACCCTAGAACAAATTAACTTAGTAGATGTTTACAGAAAATTGTACCCAGCAATGTGGAATATACATTCTTTTCATCAGCATATGGAATGTTCTTTCAGATAGACCATATGATAGGCTACCAAACAAATCTCAATGCAATTAAGAAAATTGAAATTACATCAAGTACTCTATCAGACCACAGTGGAATAAAACTGGAAATTCACTCCAAAAGGAACACTTAAAACTATATAAATACATGGAATCTAAATAATCTGCCTCTGAATGATCTTTGGGTCAACAATGAAATCAAAATGGAAATTTTAAAAATTTTTTGAACTGAGTGATAATAGTGACACAAGTTATCAAAACCTCTCTGATACAGCAAAAGTGGTACTAAGAGGAAAGTTTATAGTAATAAATGCCTACATCAAAAAGTCTGAAAGAGCACAAATAGATAATCTAAGGATAATAATCTAAGGATAATAATCCTTAGATTATTCTTAGATTAGTTCTCAAGGAACTAGAGAAACAAAAACAATCCAAACTCCCAAATCCAGCAGAAGAAAAGAAATAACAAAGATCAGAGCAGAACTAAATGAAATTGAAACAAAAACAAACAATACAAAAGATAAATGAAGCCAAAAACTGATTCTTTGAAAGATAAACAAAATCAACAGACCATTGGCAATTAAACAAGAAAAGAAAAGATACAAATAAGCTCAATTAGAAATAAAATGGGACATATTACAACCAAAACCATAGAAATACAAAAAAAAATCATTCAGGGCAACTATGAATACCTTTTTGCATACGATCTAGAAAACCTAGAGGAGATGGATAAATTCTTGGAAATATACAACCCTCCTAGATTAAACCAGGAAGAAATTAAAACTCTGAACAGACCAATAACAAGCATTGAGATTGAAACTGTAATACAAATATTGCCAATAAAAAAATTTTAGAACCAGATGGATTCACAGCTGAATTATATCAGACATTCAAATAAGAGTTGGTATCAATTCTACTGAAAACTGTTCCAAAAGACAGAGAAGGAGGGAATTCTCCCTAAATCATTATGTGAAGCCAGTATCACCCTAATACCCAAACCAGGAAAGGACATAACAACAACAACAACAACAACAGCAACAACAACAACAAACCCTACAGACCAATATCCCTGATGAACATAGGTGCAAAAGTCCTTGACAAAGTACTAGACAACCAAATCCAACAGCATATCAAAAAGATAATTTACCATGATCAAGTGGGTTTCATACCAGAGATGTAGGGTTGGTTTAACATACACAAGTCAATAAATGTGATATGGCACATAAACAGAATTAAAAACAAATGTCATATGATTATTTCAATATATGCAGGAAAAGCATTTGACAAAATCCAGCATCCCTTTATGATTAAAACCCTCAGCTAAATTGGCATAGAAGGGACATACCTTAAGGTAGTAAAAGCCCCCCAAGACAAACACACAGCTAGTATTATACTGAATAGGGAAAAGTTGAAAGCATTCTCCTTGAGAACTGGAACAAGACAAGGATGCCCAGTTTCACCACTTCTATTCAGCAAAGCACTGGATGTCCTAGCTAGATCAGTCAGACAAGAGAAGGAAGTAAATGGCATCCAAATCAGTAAAGAGGAAGTCAAACTATCACTGTTTGCTGATGATGTGATCATGTACCTAGAAAACCCTAAAGACTCGTCTAAAAAACTTCTAGATCTGATAAATTCAGAAAAGTTTCAGGATACAAAATCAGTGTACACAAATCAGTAACACTGCTATATACCAAAAATGACCAAACTGAGAATCAAATGAAGAACTCAACCCCTTTTACAACAGTGGCATAAAACAAAAACAAAAACAAAAAATCAACTTAGCAATATACCTAACCAAGAAGGTGAAAGATCTCTACAAGGAAAACTATAAAACACTGCTGAAAGAAATCATAGACTATACAAACAAATATATTTCATGCTTATGGATGGGTAGAATCAGTATTGTGAAAATGACCATACTGGCAAAAGCAGTGTACAAATTCAGTGGACTTTTCATCAAAATACAATCATAATTTTTACAGAACTAGATAACTGAATCCTAAAATTCATATGAAATTAAAAAATAGCCCACATTTCCAAAGGAAGACTAAGCAAAAAGAACAAATCCGGTGGCATCACATTATTCTACTTCAAACTATACCTCAAGGCAATAGTTACCATAACAGCATGGTACTGGTATAAAAACAGGCATATAGACGAATGGAACAGAATAGAGTACCCAGAAATAAAGCAAATACTTATAGTCAACTGATCTTTGACAAAGTGAATAAAAACATAAAGTGGGGAAAGGACATTCTGTTCAACAAATGGTGCTGGGATAATTGGCAAGACACGTGTAGAAGAATAAAACTTGATCCTCGTCTCTCACCTTATACAAAAATCAACTCAAGGTGAGTCATAAACTTAAATCTAAGATGTGAAACTGTAAAAATTCTAGAAGATAACATCAGAAAAATTCTTCTTGACATTGGCTTAGGCAGAGTTCATGAACAAAACCCCAAAAGCAAATGCAAAAAAAAAAAAAAAAAAAAAAAAAAGATAAATAGATGGGACCTAATTAAAATAAAATTAAAAAAAAGCTTCTGCACAGCAAATAATCAGCAGAGTAAAGACAACCCATAGAGTGGCAAAAAATGTTTGCAAACTATGCATCCAACAAAGGACTAATATCCAGAATCTTCAAGGAACTCAAACAAATCAGCAAGAAGAAAACAAATAATTCCATCAAAAAGTGGGCTAAGGACATGAATAGACAATTCTCAAAAGAAGATATACAAATGGATAACAAACATGAAAAAATGCTCACCATCACTGGTAATCAGGAAAATGCTAATCAAAACCACAATGCAATACCAACTTACTCCTGCAAACATGGCCATAATTTTAAAAATCAAAAAATAATAGATGTTGACGTGTGTGTGGTGAAAAGAGAACAATTTTACATTGCTATTGGGAATGTAAACTCGTACAATCACTTGTACAAACAGTGTGGGGATTCTTTAAAGAACTAAAAGTAGATCTACAATTTCATCCAGCAATCCCACTACTGGGTTATCTACCCAGAGGAGTCATTATATGATAGACACTTGCACACACATGTTTACAGCAGCACAATTCTCAATTGCCAAAATATGTAACCAGTCTAAATGCCCATCAACAAATGAGGATAAAAAAAGTGATATGTGCATATCATATATATATATATGAATACCACTCAGCCATAAAAAGGGACAAAATAATGGCATTCACAACAACTTGGATGAAAATGGAGACCATTATTCTAAGTGAAGTAACTAACTAATGGAAAACCAAATGTCATATGTTCTCACTTATAAGTGGGAACTAAGCTATGAGGACGCAAATGCATAAGAATGATGTAATGGACTCTGAGAATTTATGGGGGAAGGCTGGAAGAGGGTGAGAGATAAAAGACTTCACAATGGGTGCAGTGTACACTTCTTGGGTGGTGGGTGCACCAAAAATTTAGAAATCACCATTAAAGAACTTATTCTTGTAACCATACACCACCTGTTCCCTGAAAACCATTGAAATAATAATAATAAAGGACTTTTATTAATAATTATATACCAACAAATTGGATAACTTAGGAGAAATGGATAAATTCTTAGACACATAAAACCTATCAAGAATGAATCATGAAGAAATAGAAAATCTGAACACACAAATATTGAGAAAGGAGATTGAAGGAGTAATAGAAAGTGTCCCATAAAAGAAAAACCCTTGTCTTGATGGTCTTATTGCTGATTCTACCACATTTAAAGAAGAATTAATATCAATGTTTTAAGGACTTCCAAAAAATTAAAGAAGAGAGAATAGTTCCACATTCATTTTACAAGGCCAGGACTACCCTGAAACCAAAGCGATGCAAGGACACTGTCAGAGAAGAAAATTAGAGGCCAATATCCCCGATGAACATAGGTGTAAAAATTTTCAACAAAATGTTAGCAACCTAAATTGAATAGAACATGAAGGGCATCATTACCCATGATCAAGTAGGATTTATCCCTGGAATGTAAGGATGGTTCAACATAATTTAAATGTATATATGTGATGCACCACAATACCACATTAACTGAATGAAGGACAGTAGTTGAAGAAAAGGCATTTGACAAAGTTCAATGTACTTTCATGATAAACACTGTCAACAAGTTAGGTATAAGAGGAATGTACTTCAATACAGTAAAGGCCATATATGACCAATGCACCTCTATCATCATGCTCAACCCTGAATAATTGAAAGTTGTTTTTTTTTTTCTAAGAACAGGAACATTACACATAGGAGTCAGATTATACAGTATTTTTTTTTCCTGTGCCTGGATTATTTCACTTAGCAAAATGTCCTCCGACTCTGTAGTATATATACACAGTGGAATACTGTTATTAGCCTTTAAAAAGGTAATTCTGTAATTTGTGACAACCTGGATGGACCTGGATGACATTATGCTAAGTGAAATAATCCAGGCACAGAAAGACAAATACTGCGTAATCTCACTCTTGCCTCTTCTATTCAACATAGTACTGGAAGTCCAAGCGATTAGGCAAGAGAAAGAAATAAAGGACATTCAAATAGGAAAGGAAGAAGCTAAACTTTTTTTGGTTGTAGATAACACAGTCTACAAACATGATAGATAAAGAGTCTAACAAAAAACTGTGAGGTCTAATAAACATATTCAGTAGAGTTGCAGGATACAATGTCAATATGCAATTATCAGTAGTTTCCACACACTAATGAACTATCCAAAAAATAAATCAAGAAACAATCTCTTTCACAACATCTACAAAAAAGAAAATGAAATACTTAAGAATAAATTTAACCAAGGAAATGAAAGGCCTGTACTCTGAAAATTACAAAACATTGACAAAAGAAATTGAAGAAAATACAAATAGGTGATAAGACATCCCATGTTCGTAAATTGGAATAAATATTTTTTTAAATGTCTATATTACCCCAAATGATATACAGATTCAATGTAATTTATATAAAAATTCTAATGAGATTTTACACAGTAATTTAAAAAAAAATTTTAAATTCATGTGGAACCACAGAAGACCCGAAATAGCCAAAATAACCTTGAGCAAAAAGAACAGCTGGGTGCGTCACACTACCTGATATTAAAATGTATCATGGTAATCAAAACAGCATGGCACTGGCATAGAAACAGACACATTGACCAAGGAAACACACAGTGAGCTCAGAAATAAACCCACATATCTGTGGTCAGTTTATTTTCAACGAAGGTGCCCAAAACACACAGGGGGTAAAGGAGAGTCTCTTCAATAAATGGTATTGGGAAAACTGGATATCCACATATAGAAGAATGAAAACAGACTTTATCTTACATCATGTACAAAAATAAACTCAAAATGAATTAGGAACTTAAATGTAAGACTTGAAATTGTAAAGCTGCTAGAAGAAAATATAGGTGAAAACCTTCATGACACTATGACTGGTTCCATGTCTGGGCAAGGATTTTTTGGATATGACCCCAAAACACAGGCATCAAAATTGAAAATAGACAAATGGAATTACATCAATAGCTTCAGCACTGCAAAGAAAACAATCAATAAAGGGAAGAGACAACCTATGGAATGGGAGAAAATATCTTCAAACAATAAATCTGATAAGGGGTTAATATTCAAAATATATAAGGAACTCAATAGCAAGAAAAC
Organism: Macaca nemestrina; assembly: GCF_043159975.1. Taxonomy (NCBI): domain Eukaryota; kingdom Metazoa; phylum Chordata; class Mammalia; order Primates; family Cercopithecidae; genus Macaca; species Macaca nemestrina. The sequence goes on from NC_092125.1 coordinate 184,125,569, forward strand.
AAATAACTGTATTTTTAAAAATGGGCAAAGGTACTGATTAGACATTTCTCAAAAGAAGACACACAAATGGCCAATAGGCATATAAAAATGTTCAACCTCACTAAAAATTGGGGACATGCATATTAAAACCACAATGAAATATCACCTTACACCTATTGGAATGAGTATTACCACAAAGACAAAAGATGGCAGGTGTTGGCAACCATGATGTGGAGAAAAAGGAACCTTTGCATACTGTTGGTGGGAATGTATAATAGTATGGCCATTATTGAAAACGGTATGAATGTTTCTCAAAAAATTAAAACTAGAACTACTATATAATCCAGCAGTCCAACTACTGGGCATATATCCAAAGGAATTGAAATCAACATGTTGGGGAGATATCTGCACTCCCACATTTACTGCAGCATTTTTCACAATATTCAAGGTATAGAATCAACATAAGTATCCATCAGCAGATGAATGAATAAAGAAAATGTGGTATACATGCCAGTGGAATACTATTCAGCCTTAAAAAAGGAAATCCTGTTATTTGTGACAAGATGGATGGACCTTGAGGACATAATGCTAAGTGACATATTGCAGGCACAGAAAGACAAATACTGCATAATATTACTTCTATGTGGAATCTAAAAAAAATTGAATTCATAGAGTGAAGGTTAGCATAGTGGTTACTAGGGGCTTAGGTGGGGTGGGGTGGGTGAAATGTTGGTGAAAGGATACAAAATTTTGGTTAGGAGGAATAAATTCAAGAGATTTATTGTGCAACATGGTGACTATTGTTAATAACAGTATATTGTATTCTTTAAAATCACTGAGTAGATTTTAAGTGTTCTCACCATAAAAATAAGCATGTGAGGCTTTGTATGTTAATTAGCTCACTTTAGCCATTCCGCAATGTATACATATTTCAAAAAATCATATTGTACATGATAATTGTATACAATATTTTTGCCAATTAAAATGAATAATTGAAAATAAAAAGACCAAATTTTAAATGGCTCCCAAGTAAGCAGAGCTAGGAATCTCTTAGTACTGACTTAATTTGATGTGTATGCTCGTAATTTTATGCTCCACCACACTGCCTTCTTCATAATATATCTTAAGGATCTCATTGGAATAGCCCATTCAGTCTTCTGAGTCTTGGCCTTGCCTGCGGTCTTTATCCTGTGTACAGGTGTCTGTGGGAGGCACAGGCCCTGTTTTATCCACACTAATTCTTCCCTCCAGTGAAATCTAGTGTCTTTTTCTATCCCTTTATGTCCATATCCTATAATATTGGCAACCATGATGTGGAGAAAAAGGAACTTTTGCATACATATGTGTTGGTGGGAATGTATAATAGTATGGCCATTTTACAGATGAATACATTGAGGATAGAGAATTCCAGTGGCTTCCCAAGATCTCATAGCTTTTCTAATGGGAAACTTGAGGAAAAGTAGTCTGATCAGATTTGCCTCTGATTCCGTGTGGGCATTCCAACTAACTGCCCAAAATACGAATATTTTTTATCCTTAATTAATTTATTTATAAAGTACTAATAATACCCGCCCTTTTTTTTAATCAATGTGAAGATAAAAGCAAAAAGTTTATATGAAAAGCATTTAAAAACCTATTATTGTACATTATTGTCATGATTTTTACTATTGTTATCATTATCATTAGTGTTACTTCTGGAAATTTTAATACTTTATCATTAATCAAAATAGTCACATCAGGTTCTCCAAACCTGTTTTGTTGTTGTTGTTGTTGTTGTTATTCCTTCTGAAATAAAAAATCCACACATGAGGCAGAGACGAACATGGTCTGTGCTAACATTCATGCTTTAAGACAGGGCTGTCCACTCTTTTGAATTCCCTGGGTCATATTGGAAGAATAATTGTCTTGGGCCATACATACAATACACTAACACTAATGATAGCTGATGAGTTATAAGAAAAATAGCAAAAAACTCATAATGTTTTAAGAACGTTTACAAATTTGTATTGGGCCACATTCAGAGCCACTGTGGGCCACATGCGGCCCATGGGCCACGAGTTGGACAAGCTAGTTGTAAGATATTAGAGTTGAAATATCAGCACAAGATTTCTTTTTGTTTGATAAAATATTATGTGATTACGGGTACCATGTGCACTAATGCAAACCTATAATTAGATGTTATTGTACTAAAAGGTATATTCTCTCCATCTCTATTTTCCTCCCATTTGCAGATGTAAGTTGACTTCTGAGAATGTGGATATTGAGGAGACAATAGAACTCTAATTAAGTAAATAAATTTAACTGCTTAAAAATTATATTTTAATAAGACAAGTCATACCACAAAAATGGCAATTAAAGTATATTAAAACTGTACTAAAAATCTCAAAGCAAAGATATTTACCATATTAACGATGAAGCCAAGAATAGACCCACAGAGTCAAAAGTCATAGCTCATATACTCTTGTGTTTCTTACCACTGGGGTTTAATGTGGGCTTCTGTGAATTTAATTGTTAAGATTGGGTAAGGGTTATGAGAAAATGAACTCCCTTAATTAAAATATACCCTAAACTGTCCTGTAGGAACTGAGGTTAGAACAGAGTAAGCTCTAGAGGGAAGGGAGCAGGGCTAGACTGGTGACCCTGTTTTCTAAAGTCTTTACGTTTCCAGTCCCTTCCTCTGATCTTTGCTGCCATCAGAGGGATGTTGTTACCCCCACACCTTTTAAAATGCCAATGGTAGCATGTATACAAACCCCTTTCCTTGGATCTGTAAAAAAGAGATGTGGCAGCCTAACACTTTCCACATAAACTCTATTTACTTACTACAGAGAGCAATTTATTTAATTTTTAAAAATAGGATTTATTTTTTGTCAAAGTGACACAAAAACATTTCAAAACTCATAAAGATATGTCCCAGTGACTAAGATTTGGGAAGCACATTGGTTTGAATACAAGTTCTTATGGGAAGGGACCCTAGCCCACATTTCAGTTTCCTCTCACATGGTTCTCTCCTTCTCTTGGGTTCCTGTTACCGTGGCCTTCTTACTTCCTGGAATGTCTCCTGCTGCTTCTTGACTTGGGAATTTTGTGTATGTTGTTCCTTCTACCTGAAAAGCTTTCTCATTACTCCTGTAAACAGATCTTTTGTCTGTTGTCCCACTCATCTTTCAGATCTCAGTGAAACGGCTCTTTCTGGCAGAACCCTGGCTATGCATTATAAATATTGTAATAATAACTACTTCAAAGAATTGCAGTGAACATTAATGTATATAAAATGTTTAGTATAAAGCCTGTTGCTTAGTAAGTGCTCAATAATAATTATCTGCTCTTGTTTCTGACAGAACCCTGGCTCCACATTCTAAGTATTATAATAGCTATTTCAAAGAATTGTAGTAAGCATTAACATATATATAGTTCTTAGTATAAAGCCTGATACTTAATAAGTGCTTGATATTGCTTGCCTGTGTTCCCACCCAAACCTCATCCTGAATTGTAGTTTCCATAATCCCCATGTGTCATGGGAAGGACCCAGTGGGAGGCAATTGAGTCATGGGGACAGTTACTTCCATGCTGTTCTCCTAATAGTGAGTTCTTATGAGATCTGATGGTGTTATAAGGTGCTTTTCCTCTTTTGCTTGGCACTTCTCCTTGCTGCTGCCATGTGAAGAAGGACATGTTTACTTCCTCTCCCACCATGATTGTGAGTTTCCTGAGGCCTCCCCAGTCATGCTCAATTGTGAATCATTTAAACCTCTGTCCTTTATAAATTACCCAGCCTTGGGTATGTCTTTATTAGCAGCATGAAAACAGACTAATACAGTGCTCAATAAAGGTTATCTGCTCTTCTAACCTTCCATGAAACCAGGGCTTTGCTGTTTCTTCCCACAGTTCATTCATAACTAATTGGCAGGGAAATAGAGATGAAAATCTCCTGGATCCCATGAGGGATGAAGGCCTGTCTTAATAGTTCTACCCACCTGGGGAAGCTTCCATATTCTAGTATCACTCATACAAATATGGTCTTGAAATCTGATAGTCCTGTTAATACAGTGACCAAACCTATATGTGGTAAAAGTGAACACATATGCAATCACAATAAAGTCCTTTGGTGAATTTCAGAGCTGTTTTGATTAGAAAGCAATACAATAGTCCCCCCTTATCAACAGTTTTGCTTTTCACAGTTTCAGTTACCCACAGTCAAGTAGGGTTTAGAAATATTTAGAAATATTAAGTGGAAAATTTCAGAAGTAAACAATTCATAAATTTTAAATTTCAAGCTGTTCTGAGTAGCTGTCCATCATCTGTCCTGCCCAGAACATCAATCAGCCCATTTTTCCAGCGTATTCAAACTATATACACAACCTGTCTGTTAGTCATTGACATTGTCTGCTCCAGACATTCATCAACATTGCTATGGCTCTATCATCCAGGATCATCCAAAGCAGATGATCCTCCTTCTGACATGTTATCAGAAGGTCAATAACAGCCTAATGTTATGTCATATGCCACTTGCCTCACCTAATCTCATTAGGTAGGCATATATCATCTCACATCATAACAAGAAATGTGAGAGCAGTACAATAAAGTATTTTGAGGAGAGAGAGAGAGACCATATTCACATCACTTTCATTACAGTTTATTATAATTATTCTATTTTATTATTAGTCATTGCTGTTAATCTCAAAATGTGCCTAATTTATAATTTAAATTTTATGAAAGGTATGTACGTATTGGGAAAACATAATATGTACAGGGTTTTCTACTGTCTGTGGTTTCAGGCATCCACTGGGGGTCTTGGAACATATTCCCTGAGGATAAGAGGAGACTACTGTATTGCATTTTAGAAAGAACATGAGCTTTGACATCAGACAAATCTGAATTTTAATCTTGACTGTCCCACGTATAAGTTGCTAAATAAAAGGCAGCTGCTGCTGTTGTAGCAAATGTACGTTATCAAGAAAGTCAACTAACTTGACTAAGTCAGCCTTTTCTGAGAAGGTTTCACCAGTATTTCATTAAACATTGGCTTCCATCTAGTTCTTTGCATACACCCACAGTCTCCTGAGTAATTTTTGAATCATGGTAATTCCTTTTGGAAAAGATAAATGACTTAAACTTGATATGTGTCCAGAACTAAGGTCAAATGTGGCATTTCAAAGTCAATGCAGCTTTCTAGGTGCTTACAGTCTTATGCCATTTTTTTCTTTTTCTTTGAGGAGAGGGAGAAGATAGGCATTTTAAAACAAACTCCTGTTTTCCCCCTAGTACTCTCCCTTTTCACCATTTGGTACTTTAATATAGGTAGGCTAGAAGGGTGACCTGTTCACTTTCAGAGCTTTGCTTATAATTAGGATAGATTTATCTGTAGGAAAGGCCTAAAACAATCTGATGTGGGAGGTATTTGTAAAACAGTTGAAGCTAACGTTACTGTGTGCCCTTTGGGATTGTAAAGGAGAGTAAGTATTAAGCTCTGATTATGTACTAGCACTACATTAGACACAAGGTAGGGTACATTAAATGAACTGTACATTAAGTCATTCATTCGTTCAGCTATCACTGAGCTTCTACTTTTTGTGGAGTACTGAGAATAGAGACATGGTATCTCTATTTAAGAAGTTCATAGGCAAGCTCATTAAACTTTACTTATCTCTAAGGTATATATTTTTTCTTTCTTCTAGCTGAGGAAAGGGGAGTACAGAGAGGTGAGATAATTGGTCCAAAATTACACAGGTAGGAGGAAGTTAAGCTTAACTTAAAACCCCTTTTATATTTTCTTTAATTGAGTTTTTGTTTTTATTGTGTTTTCTTTCCAGTTATGGAATGTTAAAATAAACTTGCAAGAAGTATGTAATGCACAACTATAGCACTATCTCCCCAGAATCCATTCTTTCCTCTTAGAAATGCCCCCTCCTCCAAACTCCAGCCATGTGGATTGCAAAGCAAATCAGAATTATTCCTTGAGATTTTTCAGATGGAAACTAAGAAAAAGGTAAATAAGTCCAAGATATAAAAATTTGGACTTGTTGGCTATTATGTTCTCTGACATATGAAAGAAGTACATCTGTAAGTTAAAACAAAAATAAACAAGCATTTAAAGAGGCTGGTAAACTTTGATAGCAAAACCAGGAAAAGATGACACCAGCAATACAATTTATAGAAAGAAATTTTATGAAGATTGATGAAAAAATCCAACTTAAATATTTACAACCCAAATCCAGCAATATATAGGAAAAAAACAGCAATATGCAGAAAATTTAATTATTAAGAAGTAGGATTTATCTAAAAAGTTCAAAGATATATTAATTACTGTTTAATTTAAAATAATTTACAACATTAAGAGATTTAAGTAGCAAAATCAATATGGTCATCTCAATAGATGAATGGAAAAACAAGATAAAATTCAATAACCGTGATTAAATCTTCTGGAAATGCAGGAATCAAAGAGAATTAATTTCAACTAGATAATGATTACCTATTAAAACCACAAATTGTTGTCAAAAGAAAAAGAAGAGGCAAAGATGCCTGCTGCCACTACATCTATTCGACATTACACATGAGGTTTTAGCCAGAACATATAATACAGGAAATAGAAGTAAGACATATAAGTATTTGGAAATCGAAACAAAATTATTTCTTATTTCCAGATGATGATTTTCTACATAGAAAATCCAAGAGAAAATTATACTACAAAGCTATAGTAACCAAAACAGCATGCTACTGGCATAAAAATAGACAAATAGACCAATGGAAAAGAATAGAGAACCCAGAAACAAATCCATACATCTATAGTGAACACATTTCGATAAAGGTATATGCTGGGGAAAGAACAGTCTCTTCAATAAATGCTGCTGGGAAAACTGGATATCCATATGTAGAAGAATAAAACTAGACCTTTATCTTTTGCCATATAAAAAAATCAATTCAAGATGGATTAGAGATTTAAAGCTAAGATCTCAAACTATAAAACTACTATAAGGAACATTGAAGAAACTCTCCAGGGCACTGGACTGGGCAAAGATTTCTTGAGTAGTACCCCACAAGCACAGGCAACCCAAAGTAAAAATGGACTAATTGGATCACATCAATTTAAAGAGATTGCTCACAGCAAAAGAAACAATCGACAAAGTAGAGAGAGAAACCACAGAATGGGAGAAAACATGTGCAAACTATCCATCTGACAGGGGATTAATAACCAGAATATATATGCAGGGAAAACAACTATTGGAAAAAGATCTAATAATATGATTTTTAAAATAAGCAAAAGATCTGAATAGACATCTCTCAAAAGAAAACATATAAATGGCAAACAGGTATATGAAATGAGGCTCAACATCATTGATCATTAGGGAAATGCAAATCAAAACTACAATGAGATATCATCTTACTCCAGTCAAAATGGCTTTTATCGAAAAGTCAGGCAATAACAAATGCAAGTGAGGATGTGGAGAAGGGGGAACCCTCATACACTGTTGGTGGGAATGTAAATTAGTACAACCACTATAGAGAACAGCTTAAAAGTTCCTCAAAAAACTAAAAACAGAGCTACCTTATAGTCTAGCAATTCCACTACTAGATATATACAGAAAAGATAAGAAATCAATATATCAAAAATATATCTGCATGTCTGTGTTTATCGCAGCACTATTTACGCAACCAAGATTTGTAATCAACATACGCATCCATCAACAGATGAATGGATAAAGAAAATGTGATGCATGTGTATGGGGTACTATTCGGCCACAAAAAAGAATGAGATCCTGTCATTTGCAACAACATAGATGGAGCTGGAGGTGAAATAAGCCAAACACAGAAAGACAAAGTTTGCATGTTCTCACTTATTTGTGGAAGCTAAAAAGTAAAACAATTTAACTCATGGACACAGAGAGTAGAAGGAAGATAACCACAGGAAGAGAAGGGTAGTGGGAGGGGGTGGAATGTGGGGACAGGGTAATATAAAATGAGTAAGATCTGGTATTTGATAGCACTGCAGGATGAGTACAGTCAATAATTTAATTGTATGTATTGAAATAACTAAAAGAGTATCACTGGATTGTTTCTAACACAAAGAAAGGATAAATGCTTGAGGTGATGGATACCCCACTTACCCTGATGTGATTACTATGCATTGTAAACTTACATCAAAATGTCTCATGTATCCCATAATTATCTACAACTACTATGTATCCACAAAAATTAAAAATTAATAAGAAAAATTCAAGAGAAAGCCACAGAATAGCTATTAGAATTAATCATACAAGACTGTTGGATGCTAGATTAATATACAAAAGTCAATACATGATAAAATACAAAAATATATAGACAAAGAATATATAAAAACTGCAGGGCATTAGTTATCACAGGGATAGAAAGGAAAAGAACGGTTTTCTGGGAAGAGGTGATTATATGAAAAACTTTACAATTTTTATTTCTTTTTAAAGATTAGAAGCTGGCAAAATATTATCACGGATTAAATATGGGTATTCAGTACACCTAAATATTTCACAACAAAAATTTTAAAATTCAAAAAAAACCATAAGGTAATATTTCAGATATTTGAAAATAACACAATTCCTACTATGGAGGTTTAGAGAAGTTTAATTTCAATTTAGGTTTCTTCATTTACAAAAACACAAATAATATAATGTTCATGTATTGGAGCACTTGGTTTCAATTATCCCTGATATCTTTGCCTTCATTTAATTGTTGAAACCTTTCCTTTAATTACATGATTATGATCATGGGTTTGGTACTCAGAATATCAGGGTTCAAACCCTGTCTGTACAAATTACTAGCTGCCTGATGCCACTGAAACAGTTACTTTTCTAGACCATAGGTTTTTCATTTTTAAAATATGATAATGGCACCGTATTAGTTCATTCTCACACTGTTATGAAGAAATACCCAACACTGGGTAATTTATAAAGGAAAGAGGTTTAATTGACTCACAGTTTCTGCATTGCTGGGGAGGCCTCAGGAAACATATAATCATGGTGGAAGGCAAAGGAGAGGCAGGTATCTTCTTCACAGGGAGGCAGGATGGAGTGAGAGCAAGCAGGGGAAATGCCAGACACATATAAAACCACCAAATCTCCTGAGAACTCACTCACTAGCTTGTCTTTGTCTGTCTGAGGAGAACAGCATGGGGGAAACTGCCCCCATGATTCAATTACCTCCACCTGTTCCTGTTCTTGACATGTGGGGATTATGAGAATTACAATTCAAGGTGAGATTTGGGTGGGGACACAGAGCCAAACCTTCTCAGACACCTACCTCATATAGTTGTCATGAGGATAAAATAAGACAGTGCCTGTAAAACATTTAACACAATATCAGGTATATTGGAAGTATACTGTAAATGTTAGTTGTTGCATGTTACTTAAACTTTTTTAACTTCTTAGGGTTGTTATGAGTTGGATGAAATAATGAGTAAAACTCATAGCATAATGAGCATAATGAACATAGCATAATAATACTTACTAGCACTTCCACAAATCTTCATTGTATTTCACCCTCCCCACCCCACAGCAGCTTACTTCTGAACATTTAATTATTTTTCTGTTTTGCGAGGTACTATGCTGAGTGGAACATCTTTGATCAGATTTGACTAATATATTGACTAATATATTTTCTAATATTTATAGCTATTTGGGGGACAAAGTATGCATTTTTTTATGGTTATGTCATAGCTTGAATTATAGCAACTATTGCTCACAATGGAGAGAAAATCATTCATACTAACCTTTTGCTGTATTTCTTAACTTCGGACACAGGCATGGGGCTAACCATTTTGTTCTAAGGGTATTTGTCCCATTTTTGGTTGCATATAAGAGAAATGTAAATTTTTTCGTTAGATTTTCAGAACTAGTTTGCATCATGCAAGGAATGATTACTTAGGCATTTTTCTAGAGAAAGGACAATGGGATTTCCTGTTACTTAAAGTGAAAAGTGATGCTGAAATCACAGAAGAATGCATAACCAAGAGTAAAATAGGTAGTGGGGGCAATGAGCCAGAGAGAGGCCTGAATAGGTCACCAATTTGAGGAGGACGGGCAGGAAACATTGAAAACTGGATGCGGAGAGCTAAGGACCACAAGGTCGTATAAGGAACATGCTGTAGTAGGTTGAGGGATTTTGATGGGTTGGGGTTCATTAACTGAGATGGACTTTCTCCCTATGACTGAGTTTTTAAGATTCTTTGTGGAATGACATCAGAAGGTTGGGTGTGGTTAACCAGTTGTATAGTAGGTACTGGTTCTAATGATAGGTGAACTTATTAAGTTGTTGATGGTTATTATTTTAAAAGCACAATACATATGGTGACATCTTTTTGAGATTACCTTTGGAAAATAGGTGAAGATTCTCTGTATTTCCGTAAAGGTAATTGAGACTAAATTTTGTACATATTTGAAAAAGAGTACATGAATACTTTGATTTGCTATCTGATTTCTGAGTGCATAGTCAGACTCTGGAGTCTGACAAATTGAAGCAGTGTGAGAAGAGGTGGGTCTCAATCCACAGACTCCTTCCAAAGCAATTGTCAGCCTTGAGCAGCTCTAATAGCATCTTCACATCAGGGTAAATGGGGGCATTTATCTCCTCAAGCACTTATGCTTTGTAAGCAATCCAATTATACTTGTCTAATTATTTAAACATGTACAATTAAATTACCTTGTACTATAATCACCCTGTTATGCTAGCAAATATTAGGTATTATTCATTTTTTCTATTATTTTATACTCATTAAGGCTCTCCACATCCCCTGCAACCCTCCACTACCCTTCCCAGCCTGTGCTAACCATCCTTCTACTCTCTATCTCCATGAGATCAACTGTTCTAATTTTTAGTTCTCACCAATAGATGAGAACATGCAAAGTTTGTCTTTCCGTGCTTAGCTTATTTCACTTAACATAATCACCTCCAATACCATCCATGTTCCAAATGACAGGATTAATTCTTTTGAAAGGCTGAATAGTACTCTATCATATATATGTACCACATTTTCTGCTTTTGTCTTTACATTTATAAAGACTTTTAAAATTTTTAAATTTTTGTGGGTACATAGTATGTATATATATTTACGAATTAAATGAGATGCAATGTGTAGCAATCACATCATGAAGAATGAAATATTCATCCCCTCAAACATTTATCCTTTGTGTTACTAACTATCCCATCATACTCTTTTAGTTATTTTTAAATGTACAATTAAATTATTATTGACTATAGTCACTCTGTTATGCTGTCAAATAGTAGGCCTTATTTATTCTTTCTAATTTTTTGCACCGATCAACCCCACCCCCTCCCTGTACCCCACTGCCCTTTCCAGCCTCTGATAACCATCCTTCTACTCTCTGTCTCCATGAGTTCAATTGTTTAAATTTTCAGATCCCACAAATAAGGGAGAACATGTGAATTTTGTCTTCCTGTGGCTGGCTAATTTCACTTAACATAATGATCTCCAGTTACATCCATGTTGTTACAAATGAAAAGATCTCATTCGTTTTTATGGCTGAATAGTACTTTGTTGTGTATATGTACCACATTTTCTTTATCCATTTTTCTGTTGATAGACGCTTAGGTTGCTCCCAAATCTTGCCTATTGTGAATAGTGCTGAAATAAACATGGGAGTTCAGATATCTCTTCGGTATGTCGATTTCCTATCTTTTGGGTATATACCTAGGAGAGGGATTGCTGGATCATAAGATAGCTCTATTTGTAGTTTTTGAAGAACTTCCAAACCATTTTTCTCAGTGGTTGTACTACTTTACATTCCCACCAACAGTGTATGAGGGATCCCTTTCTTCCACATCCTCACTTGCATTTGTTATTGCCTGACTCTTGGAAAAACAATTTTAAATGGAACAATATAATATCTCATTGCAGTTTTGATTTGCATTTCTCTGCAGATCTTTTACCCATTTTAAAATCAGATTATTAGATATTTCCTATATGATTGAGCTCTTTATATATTCTGTTTTGTCAGGTGCATAGTTGGCAAATATTTTCTGCCATTCTATGGGTTATCTCTTCACCTTATGTATTGTTTCCTATGCTGTGCGTAAGTTTTTTTTTTTTTTTAATGTGATGGGATTTCATTGGTCCATGTTTGCTTTGGTTGGCTGTGCTTGTGGGGCATTACTCAAGAAACCTTTGCCCAGTTCTGTGTCCTTGAGAGTTTCCTCAATGTATTTTGTAGTAGTTTTATTGTTTGAGGTTGTAGATTTAAGTCTTTAATCCACTTTGATTTGATTTTTGTATGTGGTGAGAGATAGCGGTTGAATTTTCTTCTTTTCCATATGGATATCCATGTTTCCCAGCACCATTTATTGGCTATTCTGGGTCTTGTATCATTCTATATGAATTTAGGAATTTTTTTATATTTCTGTGAAGAATTTCATTGGTATTTTAAGAGGGATTGCATTCAATTTGTAGATTGCTTTGGATAGCATGGACATTTTAGCTATATTAATTCTTCCAATCCATGAACATGGAATAATTTTCTATTTTTTGGTGTCTTCTTTTTTTTTTTTTTTTTTTTTGAGGCGGAGTCTCGCTCTGTCGCCCAGGCTGGAGTGCAGTGGCGCGATCTCGGCTCACTGCAAGCTCCGCCTCCCGGGTTCCCGCCATTCTCCTGCCTCAGCCTCCCGAGTAGCTGGGACTACAAGCGCCGCCACCACGCCCGGCTAATTTTTTTGTATTTTTTTTAGTGGAGACGGGGTTTCATTGTGTTAGCCAGGATGGTCTCGATCTCCTGACCTCGTGATCCGCCCGTCTCGGCCTCCCAAAGTGCTGGGATTACAGGCTTGAGCTACTGCGCCCGGCCTGGTGTCTTCTTCAATATCTTGCACAAATGTTTCATAGTTTTTATTGCAAAGATTATTCACTTCTTTGGTTAAGATCCTCAAAGAGATTTAGACCTCTGCACAATAATAGTGTGAGACTTTAACGCCTCACTGACAATATTAGACATATCATCAAGACAGAAAATTAACAAAGATATTCAAGACCTGACAGCAGCTCTGGATAAAATGCATCAGATAGATATCTACAGAACTCTCCACCATCCATAAATAACAGAATATACATTCTTTTCATTGCCACATGGCACTTACTCTAAAATTGATCACATAATCGGAAATAAAACACTCCTCACCAAATGCAAAATAACTGAAATCATAACAGTCTCTCAGACCATAGCACAATCAAGTAAGAAGTCAAGACTAAGAAATTCACTCAAACCATGCAATTACATGGAAATTGAATAACCTGCTCCTGAATGACTTTCGGGTAAATAATGAAATTAGATAGAAATCAAGAAGTTCTTTGAAAATAAGGAGAACAAAGATACAACATACCAGAATCTCTGGGACACAGCTCAGGCAGTTTTGAGAGGATGATTTATAGCACTAAATGCTCACATCAAAAAGATAGGAAGATCTCAAGTTAACAACCTAACATCACTACTAGAAGAACTAGAGAACCAATGGCACACAAATCTTGAAGCTAGCAGAAGACAAGAAATAACCAAAATCAGAACTGAACTAAAGGAGATAGAGACATGATAAACTATTCAAAACGTCAATGAATCCAGAGCTGATTTAAAAAAAAATAAAGTAGATAGACTGCTAGCTAGACTAATAAAGAAGAAAAGGGAGAAGATTTATATAAAAACAATTAAAAATGACAAGGGGGATGTTACCACTGGCCCCACAGAAATACAAACAGGAGTATTATAAACCCCTATAGGCACATAAACTAGATCAATCTAGAAAAAAATGGATAAATCCCTGGGCACTTACACCCTCGCATACTGAACCAGGAAGAAATTGAATTTCTGATCAGACCAATAATGAGCTCTGAAATTGAGGCAATAATGAGGAGCCTACCAACCAATAAACCTGGTCCTATCTACCCAGGACCAGATGGATTCACAGCTGATTTCTACCAGATGTACAAAGAGCTGGTACCATTCCTACTGAAACTATTTCAAAAAATTGAAAAGGAAGGACTGACTTCTCCCTAACTCATTCTATGAGGCCAGCATCATCCTGATACCAAAATCTGGCAGAGATACAACAAAAACAGAAAACTTCAGACCAATTTCCTTGATGAACATCAATGCAAAAATCAACAAAATTCTGGCAAACCGAGTACAGCAGTACATCAAAAAGCTTTCCATCACAATCCAGTAGGCTTCTTCCCCAGGATGCAAGGTTGGGTCAACAGACATGAATCAATAAATGATTACATGATTCATCACATAAATAGAACTAAAGACAAAAACCACATGAGTATCTCAATAGATGCAGAAAGGGCTTTTGATAAAATTTCACAGCTCTTTATGTTAAAAACTCTCAACAAACTGGGTATTGAAATCACACACTGCAAAATAGTAAGAGCCATCAATAACTAACCCATGGCCAACATCATACTGAATGGGCAGAAGCTGGAAGCAATTCCCTTGAAAACTAGCATAAGACAAGGATGCCCTTTCTCACCACTCCTATTCAACAAAGTATGAGAAGTTCTGGCCGGAGCAGTTACAAAGAGAAAGAAATAAAGGATATTCAAATAGGAAGAGAAGAAGTCAAACTATCTTTGTTTGCAGATGACATGATCCTATATCTAGAAAACTCCATCTCAGCCCAAAAATTTCTTAAACTGATAACTTCAGGAAAGTCTCAGGATACAAAATCAACTTGCAAAAATCACTGGCAATCTCATTCTTATATACTAAAAACAGTCAAACCGAGAGCCAAATCACAAATGAACTTCCAGTCACAACTGCCACAAAAAGAATAAAATGCCTAGTAATACAGCTAACAAGGGAAATTCTCTACAATGAGACTACAAACCAACTACTCAAATCAGAGATGACACAAACAAATGGAAAAACATTCCATGCTCATGGATAGAAAGAATAATTATTGTTAAAATGGCCATACTACCCAAAGCAATTTATAGATTCAATGCTATTCCCATTAAACTACCACTGACATTCTTCACAGAACTAGAAAAAGATATTTTAAAATTCATATGGAACCCAAAGGAACCGGAAAGCCAAGGCAACCCTAAATAAAAAGAACAAAGCTGGAGGCATCACACTATCCAACTTAAAACTATACTACAGGGCCTCAGTAACCAAAACAGCATGGTACTGGTACAAAAACACACACATAGACCAATGGAACAGAACACAGAGCCTAGAAATAAGGCCACACACCTACAAGTATCTGATCTTTGGCAAACCTGACAAAAACAAGCAATAGGGGAAAGGACTCGCTATTCAATAAATGATGCTGTAATAACTGACTAGCCATATGCAGAAAAATGAAACTGGATCCCTTCTGACACCACATACAAAAATTAACTCAAGATGGATTAAAGACTTAAATGTAAAACCCAGAACTATAAAAACTTTTGAAGACACTCTGGCGATATAATTCAGGATATAGGCTGGGGCAAATATTTCATGATTAAGACACCAAAAGCAATTGCAACAGAGACAAAAATTGACAAGTGGGACCTGATTAAATGAAAGCGCTTCTGCAGAGCAAAATAAACTATCAACAGAAGAAACAGACAATCGATACAATGGAAGAAAATATTTGCAAACTATACATTTGACAAAGGTCTAATATCCAGCGTCTATAAGGAAGTTACACAAATTTACAAGAGAAAAAAAAAAAAAACCCAACTCCATTAAAAAGTGGGCAAAGGACATGAACAGATACTTCTCAAAAGAAGACATGCAAGTGGCCAACAAACCTATGAAAAAAAGCTCAGCATCACTAATCATTAGAGAAATGCAAATCAAAACCACAATGAGATACCATCTCACACCAGTCAGAATGGCTATTATTAAAAAGTCAAAAAATAACAGATGCTGGCCAAGTCATAGGGAAAAAGGAATACTTTCATGTTGTTGGGAGTGTAAATTAGGTTAACCATTGTGGAAGACAATGTGATTCCTCAAAAACCTAAAGAGAGAACTAATTCGACCAAGCAACCCCATTATTGGGTATATATCCAAAGGAATATAAATTGTAATTGTTCTATTATAAAGATACATACATGCATATATTCAGTGTAGCACTATTCACAATAGCAAAGACATGGAATCAACCCAAATGCCCATCAGTCATAGATTAGATAAAGAAAATGTGGGCCGGGCACGGTGGCTCATGCCTGTAATCCCAGCCCTTTGGGAGGCGGAGGCGGGTGGATCACGAGGTCAGGAGATTGAGACCATCCTGGCTAACACGGTGAAACCCCATCTCTACTAAAAATACAAAAAATTAGCTGGGCGTGGTGGCGGGCACCTGTAGTCCCAGCCACCTGGGAGGCTGAGGCAGGAGAATGGCGTGAACCTGGGAGGCAGAGCTTGTAGTGAGCCGAGATCGCACCACTGCACTCCAGCCTGGGCGACAGAGCGAGACTCTGTCTCAAAAAAAAAAAAAAAAAAAAAAAAAAAAAAAGGAAAGAAAAGAAAATGTGGAACATATACACCATGAAATACTGTGCAGCTGTAAAAAAAAGAAAGAGATTATGTCCTCTGCAGGGACATAGATGGGGCTGGATACTGTTATCCTTAGCAAACTAACGCAAGAACAGAAAACCAAATACTCCACATTCTCACTTATTTATAGAGGGGGACAATACACACTGGGGCTTATCAGAGGGTGGAGGGTGGGAGGAAGTAGAGAAGCAGGAAAAATAACTAATGAGTATTAGGCTTAATACCGGGGTGATGAAATAATCTTTACAACCAATCCCCATGACACAGGTTTACCTATGTAACAAACCCACACATACTGCACATGTACCCCAAACTTAAAATAAAAGTGAAAAAAAACTAGATATTTCATTGTATTTGTAACTATTGTAAATGGGATAACTTTCTTGATTTGTTTTTTATCTTGTTCACTGTTGGCATACAGAAATGCAACTGATTTTTGTATGTTGATTTTGTATCCTACAGCATTACTTAATTTGTTGGTTCTAATGTTATTGTGTTATTACAGACAAGTAAGGACTTACTCTTACAATTATATTTCTTTTCCGGTTGCTTTGAGGTCTTCTTTTTTTCTTTTTTTCTCTCATGTCTTCCTTTTAGTATGATTTTGTTGGGTGGTATGATTTGAATTTTTTTTGCTTTTTATTTTTTATGTATCCTGTTTTTTGATTTGAGGTTACCATAAGACTTGCAAATGGTATCTTAAAACCCATTATTATAAACTGATAACAACTTAACTCTGCATAAACAAACAAAAAGAAAATTAATAAAAACTCTACATTTTAACTTCATTTCTTTTTAACTTTTTGTTACTTCTATTTATATCTTATTGCATGGTCTATGTCTTGAAAATTTGCTCTAGTTATTTTTGATTGGTTCATATTTTAGTCTTTCTACTTAAGTGGTTTATGCTCACAGTTATAATGTTATAATATTCTGTGTTTTTCTGTGTCTTTACTATTAGCAATGAGTTTCATACCTTCTGATGATTTTTTACTGTTCATTAATATTCTTTTTTGTCTGACTGAGGTACTGCCTTTAGCATTTTTTATATGGCAGGTCTAGTGTTGATGAAATCCCTCAGCTTTTGTTTCTCTGGATAAGTCTTTATTTCTCCTTCATGATTGAAGGTTATTTTCACCAGATAGTATTTTAGGGTAAAAGTTTGTTCCTTCAGTGCATTAAATATGTCATGCTTCTCTCCTGACCTATAAGGTTTCTATTGAAAAATCTGCTGCTAGACATATTGGAGTTCCTTATATGTTATTTGTTTCCCTTTTCCTTCTTCTTCTTCTTTTTTTTTCTTTTCTTTGGTTGCTCTTAGAGTTCTTTTTTTATCCTTGACCTTTGGGAGTTTGGCTATTAAATGTCTTGAGTTAGTCTTCTATTGGTTAAACCTGCTTGGTATTTTATTTTTGTACTTAGATATTGTTATCTTTCTCTACATTTGGGAATTCTCTGTTATTATCCATTTGAATAAACTTTGCACCTCTATCTTTTTCTCTACCTCCTCTTTAAGCCCAATAATTCTTAGACTTGCTCTTTTAAAGATATTTTCTAAATCCTGCAGACATGCTTTCTTCTTTTAATTATTTTTTAAATTTTTTTCTCATCTGACTGTGTATTTCCAAATAGCCTATGTTCAAGATCACTTATGCTTTCTTTGCTTGATCAGTTCTGCTATTAAAAGACTCTGATGTGTTTTTCAGTGTGTCGGTTGCATTTTCATCTCCAGAATCTTTGTTTGGTTCTTTTTTAATTATTTAAATCTCTTTGTGAAATTTATTTGATAAAATTATGAATTCCTTCTCTGTGTTATCTTGAATTTCTTTTAGTTTCATCAACAGTGATTTTGAATTCTCTGTCTGAAAGGTCACATATCTCTTTCTCCAGCATTGTTTTCCAGTGCCTTATTTAGTACATTTGGTAAGGTCATATTTTTCTAGATAGTGTTGATGCTAGTAGGTTTTTTCAGTGCCTGGGCATTGAAGAGTTTGTTATTTATTGCAGTCAGTCTGGCCTTGTTTGTACCTGTCCTTCTCCAGAAGGCTTTCCAGGTATTTGGAAGAACTTGAGTGTTGTGATTTAAGTTATATCCACATTAGGGTGCACCCCAAGCCTAGTAATGCTATGATTCTTGGAGACTCAGAGTTACCACCTTGGTGGTCTTTGATAAGATCCAAAAGACTTCTCTGGATTACCAGGCAGAGACTCTTGATCCTTTCCCTTACCTTCTTCCAAACATATGGAGCCGCTGTCTCTCCATTCTAAGCTATTTGGACCTAGTGTTCCGGTGACACAAAAACCTCTGCAGCCACCATCACTAGGACTGTGCTGGGTCAAACCTGAAGCCAGCATAGCACTGTGTCTTGCCCAATCCCGCTGTTACTACTACCTTGCTACCTACCACCTATGTTTGCTCAAGGCCCTGCGACTATAATTAGCAGCTAGTGTGGCTATCCAAGTTTATATCCTTCCCTTCAGTGAGGTGAGTTCCCAAGGCCCTGCATGGGTCCAGAGGTGCTGTTCAAGGATGAGGGACTAGAGTCAAAAATTTAGAAACCTACATGGTGTTCTATTTTAGTGTGGCTGATCTGATACTCAAATCATGAGATGCAGTCCTTCTCATTGTTTCCTCCCCTGTCCACAGGCAGAGAAGCTTCATCATATGAACTATACCACAATAGGCCCTTAAGGAGTACTTACTGCCAGGCTTCTACAGATTTTATCTTGAGGCCCAAGGGCTCTTTATTCAGCTTGTGGTGAATGCTACCATGCCTGGGATTCACCTTTCAGTATACTGAGCTCCCCTCTGGCCCAGGGCAGGTCCAGAAATGCTATAGTCTCATAAAGTAAAGGGATGGAGAAAGATCTATCACAAATTTCAAACAAAAAATATCAGAGATCACCATTCTTATATCACATAAAACAGTCTTTAAGTCAGAAACAGTAAAAAAAAAAAAAAAAAAAAAAAAAAGACCAAGAAAGGCATTATATAATGATAATGTGTTCAATTCAGTGAGAAGACCTAACTATTGTAAGCGTACATGCAATCAATATTGGAGCACCCAGATTCAAAAATCAAGTACTTTTAGACACAAGAAAAAATATTGACAGTCACTAATAATAGTGGGGGACTTCAACATCTCACTGACAGCATTAGACAGATTATTGAGGCAGAAAACTAATGAAAAAAATATGGACTTAAATTTGACATTTGACCAGTTGTATCTAATAAACATCTACAGAAGAATCCACCCAACAACCTCAATATATACATTGTCCTCTGCACATGGAACATACTCTAAGATTGACCACATTCTCTGTTATAAAGCAAGTCTTAATGAATTTAAAACAATTGAAATTGTACTAAGCATACAATGAAATAAAAATAGAAATCAGTACCAAGAAGATCTCTCAAAGTCACACAAATACATGAAAATTAAACAATTTTCTCCTGAATGACTTTTGGGTAAACAAGAAGATTTAGGCAGAAATAAAAAAATACTTGAAACAAATGAAAACAGAGACAAAACATACAAAATTCTCTGGGATGCAGCAAAAGCAGTGTTAAGAGGAAAGTTTACAATGCTCAGCACCTCAGTCAAGAAGATAGAAAGATCTCAAATTAACAATCTAACCTCACACCTAAAGCAACTAGAACAAAAAAAAACTAATCCCAAAGCTAGTGGAAGAAAAGAAATAACTGAAACCAGAGCATAACTAAATGAAACTAAGACCCCCAAAATTATACAAAGATTCAGCAACATACAAAGTTGGTTCTTTGAAAGGATAAATGAGACTGATAAACTACTTGCTACATGAAAAAAGAAATAGAAGATCCAAATAAGCACAATTAGAAATGACAGCGATAACATCACAACCAATACCACAGAAATACAAAAGATCCTCAGAGACTACTGTGAACATTTCTATGCACAAAAACTGGAAAATCTAGAGGAAACAGATAGATTTCTAGAAACACACAACTTTGGAAAATTGAACAAGGAAGAAATCAAAATCCTGAACAGACCAATAATGAGTCATAAAATTGAATAAGTAATAAAAATACCTATAACAAACACAAGCCCTGGACGAGATAGATTCACAGCCAAATTTTGCCTGATGTACAAAGAAGAACTGCTATCAATCCTACTGAAACAATTCCAAAAAAATTGAGGAGAGACTCCTCTTTAACTCATTCTATGAAATCAATTTTATCTTGGTACCAAAGTCTGGCAAAGACAAAACAAAAAAGAAAACTACAGGCCAATATCTCTGATGAATATAGACGCAAAAGTCCTCAAAATACTATCAAACTGAATGCAGCAGCACATCAAAAAATTATTCACCCTGATGAAGTAGGCTTTATTCCTGGAATTCAAGGATGGTTCAACATATGCAAATCAATAAATGTGATACATTGTATAAACAGAATTAAAAACAAAACCCATAAGATTATCTCAGTAGATGCAGGAAAAGCATGCGATAACATCCAAGATGCCTGCATGTTAAATACCCTCAACAAACTAGGCATCAAAGGAACATACCTCAGAATAATAAAAGCCATCTACCATAAACCTACAGCCAACATCATAGTGAATGGGCAAAAACTGGAAGCATTCCTCTGAAGAACTGGAACAAGACAATAATGTCCACTTTCTCCACTGCTATTCAACATGCTGCTGGAAGTTTTAGCTGAAACAACCAGGAAAGAGAAAGAAATAAAAGGCATCTACATAGGAAAAGAGGAAGTCAGATTTTCTCTCTTTGCTAGTGTGCTTGGGGTGGCCCCTAATGCAGGTAGAGCTTAAATCACAACACTCAAGTTATTTCAAATGCCTTGAAAGTCTTTCTAAAAAGGACAGGTACAAACAAGACCAGACTGAGAAGACTACAATAAATACCAAACTCTTCAATACCTTTTTTATACCTATAGAACCCTGAAGATTCTGCCAAATATCCCTAGACCTATTTTTTTAAATAGTTCAGCAAAGTCTCAGGATACAAAATCAACATGGAAAGATCGCTAACATTTATATACACACACACACACAAATTCAACCTGAGAACCAAGTCAAGAATTCACTGAAAAAATTAGCCAAGTATGGAAACATGTGGCTGTGGTCCTAGTTGTTCTGGAGGCTTGCGCCCAGGAGATCAGGGGTCCTATTAACCATGTTCACACCACTGCACTGCAGCCTGGGTGACAGAATGAGACCCTGTCTCAAATAATGATTAAAAAAGAGAATGTAATCCCATTTACAATTTACACACAAAAGTACCCACTAATACCTATAACCAAGGAAGTGAAAATTCTCTACAATGAGAAGTAGAAAACAGTGCTGAAATAAATCAGAGATGACACAAATAAATGGAAAAGCTTTCTACATACACAGGTTGGAAGAACCAATGTCATTAAAATGTTCATACTGCCCAAAGCAATCTATAGATTCAATGCTATTTCTATGCAATTACCAATGTCATTTTTTTTCACATGATTAGAAAAAATGATCATAAAGTTCATATGGAACTAAAAGAGCCCAAAGAGCCAAGGAAGTCCTAAGCAAAAATAATAAAGCTGGAATCATCACATTACCTAACTTCAAACTAAACTATAAGGCTGCAGTAAACAAAATGACATGGTATGGTACAAATGTAGACACAGATCAATGTAGCCAAATAGAGACCTCTGAAATAAAGCTGCCCACATACAGCCAACTGGTATTCAACAAACCTTACAAAAATAAACAGTTGGGAAAGGATACCCTATTCAGCAAGTGCTTCTGGGAAAACTGGCTAACCAAATACAGAAGAGTGAAATTGGACCCTTGGCTTTCACTACATACAAAAATTAACTAAAAATAGATTAAAGACTAACGTGTGAAACCTAGAACTATAAAAATACTAGAAGAAAATCCAGGAAATACTCTTCTAGACATTGATCTATGCAAGGAATATAACTAAATCCTTAAAAGCAATAGCTTCAAAGACAAAATTGACAAGTGGGACCTAAATAAACTAAACAGTGTCTTTACAGCAAAATAAACTATCAAGAGAGCAGACAACCTACAGAATAAGAAAAATTTTATTTGCAAACTGACAGAGGTCTAATATCCAGAATCTATTAGGAACTTAACAAGCAAAAACCAAACATCTCTGTAAAAATTAGGCAAAGGACATGAGCAGACACTCCTCAGAATAAGACATACAAGTAGTCAACAAACATGAAAAAATGCTCAACCTCACTATTCATCAAACAGATACAAATCAGAACCACAATGAGGTACCATCTCACACCAGTCAGAATGGCTATTATTAAAAAGTGAAAACATAACAGATGTTGGTGAGGTTGTGAAGAAAAGGAACACTTATACACTGTTGGTGTGAATGTAAATTAGTTCAGCCCCTGTGGGAAGCAGTTTGGAGATTTCTTAAAACACAACTGTCATTTGACTTAGGAATCTTATTACTGGGTATATACCCAAAGGAAAATAAACCCTTTTACCAAAAAGCACAAGCACTTGCATGATTATCTCAGCACTATTCACCATAGCAATGACATGGAATCAACCTAGATGCTTATCAACAATGAATTGGATAAAAAAAAAAAAATAGGATACATATACAACAGCCATAAAAAGGATGAAATAATGTTCTTTGTAGCAACATGGATGCACCTGGAGGTCACTATCCTAAGTGAATTAATGCAGGAACAGAAAACCAAATACTATATATTCTCACTTATAAGTAGGAGTAAAACATAGGGTACACGTGGACACAAAGATGGGAACAATAAACATTGGGGATTCTAGAAGGAGGGAGGCAAGGAGTGAGGCATTGGCTGAAAAACTACCTACTGAGTCCTATGTTCACTACTTGGGTGACAGAATCATTAGAAACCCAATAGTCAGCATTACACAATATACACATGTAACAAGCCTGCACATGTACCCCTGAATCTAAAATAAATGAAAATAATAATTCAAAAGCTAAACAAAACAAAGCAAAACACATATTCTTCAGGACTCAACTTTGAATTATTTTCAGTATATACTCAGAAGTGGAATTGCTGGATAATGTGGTATTTCTATTTTTAATTTTTTGCGAAACCACAATACTGTTTTCAACAGAAGCTGTCCCTTTTTATATTCTTTTCTGAGACTTAATTTTTCTGGGGAGATTATTTTTTGTTTCAAGCATGTTTATGATTGCTCGATAAAGCATTTTTATGATGGCTGCTTTAAAATCTTTGCCCGATAATTCTAAATATCTGCCATATCTGTGTTCATATCTACTAATTACATTTTTCTCATTTCATTTAAGATATTCCTAGTTCTTGGTATATGTGGTTTCCTAGTAAAACTTGACAATTTTGTGTATTAGATTATGTGACTCCACATCAGACTTATATAATCTGTCTTGATTGACTTCTGCAGACAATAAACACTCTGAAAGAAGGAGGATATTGCCACCTTTTTGCCAGATGGGAATAGAATTACAGGTTCCCCACTTGACAGCTGCAACAGAAGAAGGGGTCCCTTGTTACTGCTGGGCAGGGTTCTGGGCTGTGGTAAAAATTACGATTTTCTACAAGACTGTTCTGACACTACACAAGCAAGGAGGGGATCCTCATTTCTTTTGAGGTGAGAAGTTCTAGTACCCCACATTTCCTCTACTGACACCATAGTGGTGTAGGGAGAGGCTCATTGCTACTCGGCAGAAATGAATGTCTCCGCTTCTTACTTCGCCATCTCTGACATCACTCTGATGGTGGGGTAGGGACACACTGTTACAGTACGGAGAGGGTGAAAGTCTAGACAACTCACTAGCTTTTGTTGCTGTGAGTAGAACGGGGCCACAGTTTTTTTCCTGTGGTGTTTGGCTGTAGTAGAAAATTTATTTTCTGAGAGTTTTTTGTCTTGTTGGGCCGCCTCTTTCCTGATGCTTTGTCTAGAGAACAGATTTTTGTTGGCTTTTGTTTGTACCTACTGGCATTTCAGGGGTTTTGGCTTCTGTGGTACCCATTCTTGCATCTTTGAGGCAAAAAGAAAACCCATGGGACAGACCACCATGTCATTCTCTGGGTCCCAAGGTCGCTAGTTAGTCTGCTGCTTCCCTCCACATTTAGGAGTCTTATTATGTTTGTTGTTTTCTATAAAGTCCAAGAGTTTTAGTTTTACCCTGCAAGAGAACTAGGGAAACATACATGTACTCCATCTTCCTAGAATCAGGCTCCTGATTATTTGAGAAGTTAAGACTGAAAACAAAAACAAAAAAAAATTTTGGAAGATTCTGAATGCAGTGTAAATGAGATTGTGGAGGTACTCATGGGGACAAAAATCTAGTGTTTAAATAAACCTCTAGATGTACCTTTAAGCTTCTTTGCTACTAAAGCAAAAATAACATAGTGACTTATATTATTGCTTTTGTTTCATAAAAGGAAGCAAGTCTGTTGACTAGAAAGTTTTTTAGACCTGCATTTTAGAGGAAAGATTATTATGTGTATTCCTTGTAAAGAGAGGCTTTGGTTAAATTCATGATGGATATCTTTAAGCTGAGATTTTTCAAAGATATTAGATTATTTCTTATGGGTGAGCATTTCTTACACAGAGCATCTATAAAAGCTAAAATCGTAACTAAGGCAGGGCAGGCAAGCCCCCCTAATTAGAGCTTAGCTGAAGAGGGTTTTTGGACTTGCCCAGGAAGGAATTTAAGGGTGAGCCAGTAGTGTTAGACAGCAACTTTTATTGAAGCAGCAGGTATAGCAGCAGCAGAGGTATTGCTCCTTGCAGAGCAAGGATCCCCATAAGCAGTGTGCCTAGAGTAGCAGCTCAAAGGCATGTCTGCAGTCATATTTATACCCACTTCAATTGTATGCAAATTAAGGGGCAGATTATGCCAAAATTTATTGAAATAGGGTGACAACTTCCAGGTCATCAGATTATTGCCATGGAAAGGGGCAGTAACTTCTGGATGTTGCCATGGCAATGGTAAACTGACATGGCACACTGGTGGGCATGTCTTATGGAAAGCTACTTCCACCCATTCCCTGTTTTAGCTAGTCCTCAATTTGGACTGGTGTCCTAGCTCTGCCTCCAGAGTCAAGTTCCAACTCCTAACACATAACCTATTTGGTAATGACACTTCTAATGGTAGTAAAGCTAATAAAACCTAAGTATATTACGTTTTGGTATCTAATTGTTTAGAGGTCAAAGATCTGGAGAAACGGATAGTAAATTAGTTTCTTCTATTCTCTCTCTCAAATACTGGATATCTTATGTGAATATTTTACAAGGGTAGAATTGCCTGGAACTTCTAAGTCTTTTTGATGAATGTATGGAGTGAGTATAATCTGACATATTATTTCAAGAAATCTATGGTATACATTTGATATAAATATTGTTTTAATACTATTATATCTAGAACAATTTTTTCCTGGTTAAATAAATTCTCTTCTCTGGAAAAGTGTTTAATCTATGGAGGATGTTATAGTTGGGGTACAGTGAGAAGAAAATACGTTTTAGAATACCTACTACAGTTTAGACATTATACTAGAAATTCTTTGTATATAACCTTTAATTTTTAAAATAATTCTGTGGAGTGGCTGTTATTATTCTAATTTCACAGATAGAGAGACTGAGACTAGGGGATATTGAATCATTTACCTGAGGACAGACTATTAGGAAGTGTCAGGGTTAGGATTCTATATCCAGTCCTGCCTCGTATTCCTCCCTTACATAGACTCTGTGCTTCAGCCAGTCTGCTTAACTGAAGATGAAATTAAAAGATAAAATCTATGCAAAAGATTTATTTAGTAAGAAAGCAGTGAATGGAGGTGAAAATACATAGCAAAATTTAAATCAGTAAGTTTAAATTAGCAGCTCTGAAATCAAAATTATTATGAAGGAATTTGAAAGAACTGGTTCAATGATAATTTTAACTTTCTGTAAATTTCATTTTACAAACTTTATCTGGTTTAGTAAGAATGATCAACTATTTATGGTATTAGGGGTGTCTTATGAGGTATCAGAAAGAGTTTGGTCATCTTTGGTATAAGTGTATGCTAACACTTGTATTTGGTAAAATACAACACTTAAACCAAAGTGTATGTATTCACAGTGCAATTATTTTAAAGAATTTGATAATTGCCTAACTAAAATATAAATCCCTAAAGCTTTAAGCTCAGAGATAATCTTGGTTGGCCCAATCTCTTACTTGATTGGAAGGAGACTGAAGGAGCTGATCATAATACTGAAAGACACAATCCTAAACACCATAATCCCAAATGTTGAAATCTCAAAAGATTGAAATATAATCCTGGAAAAATAATTTTAAAAAATTTAAAAGATATTTCCCTACATTTTAAAGGACATTTATTTGAGAAACATGTAAAAACATGACAAAACATTTCATATGATATCTTAACAATTAAGTAGGCAATAATAAAATATGTGTTTTTACAAGCATAAACACTCAGGTATACTAAGAGTAGTCCCATGATTGTAACAGTTATGAGTAGATGAATCATATGCATAAAGAAATAGGTGAAAAAGGAAATGTATAAATATGCATCACTGTGGTTGGTAATTGTGTGTACCCAGCTTTATAATGTGGTCATCTGAAATACCATGACAAACAACCTAAGTCTTTTGATGAGATAGATGAAAAACTACAAATGGGTCACCACTGTGTACATAGTCATCCAAAGGGCTGAGATCTTGAGAAATTTTATCTTTCACAAATGTACATGTTCGAAAAGGGCATTTCTTCATTTATTGAGGACATTTCAACACTTTTTTATACACACACAATGCTTATATACAAAGTCAATATTGTGATAATGCACTTTCATGGAGTCAAATTTGCAAAAAATGCATAAAACAAATTAGAACTCTCTAAAAGTCTCCACACAATTTATTCCTTCAGTATTGGAAATGATGTGAAGATGAAATATATAGCATAGTGAATTGTAAAAAATAATGCTGAAATTTGAAAATAATGAAGAAAACTAGACAAACGACAAAGAAAATTTGACATATGAGAATGTGTATTACAGGAATAGATTATGGGCAATTGCACAGGGATAATCCATAAGAGCTGGACTAACATGAGGCAAATTATCCTGTGATTGTGATTTTCAAGATTTTAGATGTTAGGGATTTTAGACTTATAGGGATTTGTATTTTGGGGGACTTTGATCTTTCAGGATTTCAACATTCAGGATTATGGCTTTGGGATTGTATCCTTCAGGATTATGATCCAAATCTGGGAGCTGGTACTCTGAGAGACCAAACGACTTAAGCTCTCAAGTGACTAGCAGTTAATCCAGGACTAGAGTTGATCTTTCTGAATTTCAGTTCAGTATTTCATATTAAAATAATCCAAAGACATTCCAAATCCAGTTGTTTCTCAATATATTTGAGGGATTGGTTTTAGGACCTGATGTGTACCAAAATCCTCACCTACTCAACTCCCACATCTGCATTTGATTGAAAACAGTCTGTGTATAAGTGGACCCATGTATTTCAAACCTATGTTGTTGAAGGATCAACTGTAATTTTATTTGTCTAAAGATGAGACTTTGCCTAATTTTAAATGTCATTTAAAATTTGCAATTGCTTACTCTTATTAGCTTAATGTTTTACAGTGCTATAATTTGATAATTGTACTTGAATATCAGGGCCTAAGAAAATACAATTAAAAAAACCAAATGTCTTACCTAGAAGGACTTTATATAGTTAGCATAAAGTCCACGGGAACTCTTAAAGGAAAGGAACATATTTCAACTATTTTTTAATTTTCTGCACTTGTCTTAGGTCCTACTTGAATTTTAGTTGAATGTGTGAATCAACTGTAATACTTTTAAATATGAGAATTGAACAAGACCTTAAGAAATCATGAAGTCCAATGCCTTAATTTTAAGCATAAGGAAACTCAGAACAAATGACAGTATATAGCTTAATGTCATGGAAACTAAAAATATAATGTACCTACACAGACTTTTCTCGTGCAATAAAAACCCTTCCTCTCTCAGGCCATAGACCACACAGTAGTCCTGCATTGCTCATAGCTGACATGGATGGTGCCCTCACAGTTGCATAGATACACATAGTGTCTTGATGCATGAGATAGATATTACTGCCCCTATTTTACAGATGAGGAAACAGGCCTAAAGAGGAAGGGACTTACCCAAGCTAGAGACAAATTATGTGTATGAGAACAAATATTGAACCTCTTCTATCTGACAATTTAGTAGTTTTTTTTCCTTACTATACTCCAGGCTGAAATAGTTCATTTGATCTTTCATGTCTAATCACATAACACTTTCTAAACAACACATAAAGCAGAGACCCAAGACTGCATACTGCTTATAGTTCTATTTCTGGCTTACATTGTCTTTCTAACTACTCACGCTTTGTAACTGGCTCACACTGTCTTTCTAACTACAACCTTGACTCACCTTCATGGTAAAGAAGTCATGGTTGACTTTACCTTTGGCTGCCTTCCCAATTCAACCCAATTCCCTGTCACCTCCTACCTTAGTTTCCTTCACCCTCGCACATCCCTTTGTCATGATTAGCTATCGGGCATGATATAATTTTCTTAAGATTTAATGGGATTACTCCTGTATGTCATCAGATTTTTTTTCTGACTTTAATTTTGAACTTGTCTTTGAGAATTATCTTGCCACCGAGTAAAATTTCCTTCTCTGCACACTATCTCTGGATGATTCATCTTTGCCCGTCACAGGAGTGTGCGTGCCAACACCTACACATGCAGGTGAATCTGCTCCAGTGATATATTTTAATTACAGATTTAGCCAGAAGTAATTAAGTCTTTCTGTAACGAGGATAGGAACCTAGTTTTAAAAATTCATGCTGCTTCAGACATCCCATGTGTGGTTTGTGCCACCCTGCTTTGCAGAGTAAGAAGGAGCCCCTAGTGTAGTTAGATTAATTAATAGAAGGAGAATAAACTTAATGGAGCCAGAAAAGTGCAAAAAAATGGTGCTTTCCCCTCTGTATCTCATGCAGATAAAATGACCATCCTGGGATTGCGGCAGGGGATGGCAATTGCATTTTAATTACAGGGCTGATGGTTTCGGCACTGCACCAGATGGAAGGGCCTTTTTAGAGCGAGGCCCACTCATTGCCTCTGTCGATTTTCCCTCTGATGCTGGTTAACAAAACCTGACAAGAGATAAAAGTGATGAGGCTGCATTTTGATCCCTTGGATTTTATTCCCTATTCTGTTCTTTGACTTGTGAGTTTCAGTCAAATCTTGATTCCTATGAAAAAGATGCTCCTTTAGACACTCTTTTTTTGTACCGCCTATGAATGGTAGTAGCTTATTTTTGGGGAATCCAAATTCTGTAAAATGATTCTCAAGAACATAGACTGGAAAGGATGAAGTCCTGATTTGACATTAATGAAGGCCAAACCCTTGACGAATTTTTAGAATGTTATCATACAGGTAAACAGCCAGATCATTGGAAAGCCACTACTGATGCAAGAATTGAAATGATTCAGATATAGCTGAACCTGGGATTGCTGTGAAATTACATTCTAAGGCACAAAATGTTACTCTACCATGGGCCTTGCCAAGCCCAGGTATATAATTCTGAAGCAATAAAATGAGTCATTGGGAATCATCTCAAGACTCTTTTACTTTCATCTAAACTGTTTGATTTAGCAATCGTTGTCCCTCAAGACGCCTTCTTCAACCTTTCTCCCCAGAGAAAGATCATCTGTTATCTTCTCAGTATAATTTGGTGTTTTGAGGGGAATAAACATCAGACTTTCACAGATGTCAGAGCCTTGATTTATAGGTAAACTATTTGTTCTAATTATACAGAATGATTCACAGCTTATGCAAATGTGTGATTTATTACCAAACCACCTCTTTATATGTGGGCTCCATTCCTTTTAGTTTGTTAGCTAAGTGCTTCCCAGGAATGCTTGTATTACCTACATTGGGCTGCTGAGTTCCTTTTGTCTTTCTCCTGAAAGCCTAGAATAATAATGTTATGCTTTTATTCATTTGACAAAAATTCAAGGAGCAATGTCTGTGCTTTAGGCACTGGGGATATATAAAAGATGGTCACATTTGTTGATATGGAGGAGATAGGGAGAGGATGGATTCTATATCACTTTAAAGCTCCTTATCTCCTCTGAGCCCCACAGTAGTCTGGCAGGGTAGGTAAGGCAGCTCTTATTCTAACAGTTTTACAAATGAGGAAACAGTTTCTAAGAGGAAAAGTGACCTACCTAAGGTCACTTAGTATAGGAAGTATAGGAATGCAGCAAGAATGATCCATAATTCTTGGCACCCAGAATCAGCTGACATGTCCGCGTGCGTGTGTGTGTGTGTGTGTGTGTGTGTGTGTGTGTGTGTCTGTGTAGGGGTGGAGTAGGGAATACAGTCAGGGTTGGGAGATTTTTGTTTCCCTATATGAAATGACAGAATAGGGATTATATTTTCTCAAAATAGCTCCATAGTATATCTACCTCACCCAGGGCCTGACATTCTACTTTGTTTGGTTTAAGGCATCAAAGGCTGGTCTTAAAATGCCAGTGTTCTTTGTGAGGGAAGTGCATGTTACTTGTTATTCATTCATTTGTTCATTCAGAAAGGCTCAGTAGAAATCTGTCCAGTACCTGGTCTTGAGCTAGGTACCAGGAGAGGAGTAGAGGGTGGTGGTTGTTGGATGGGAGTGTGATACAAGCATCAGTTTTGTCATAGTCTCTCTCATCACGGAGCCCACAGCCTTCCTTCCATGTTTCCATTTACTGACATGCTTGACCTACTATGTTCAAGCTACTGAGAATTTCCACACAGGCAAATGATTTTGTTTTCTATTCCTGGCTTGGTTATCAGTCCTCTTTTTCCTCCTCTGCTGATATGTGCCTGTGTTATCTCACTAGAGATTGGGCTCTTTGAAATGAGACATGTTGTATTCCATCTCTGTGTTTCCAGTGTTTAATGCATAGTAAGTTCTCAACAATGTCTGATCTAAAAACAAAAGAACACACTAATGCAATGTTAAAGTTGCCTTTGCTTTTTTCTCTTAAAGCTTTCTTCATTTTGGGCTTGGCTTTGTTTCTCTTTGTTCTCCATAATCAAAGAAGGTGTACTCAGAACTAGAATCTCTTCTTTAATTCCAAAATATCACAAAGGCTTCCTCCATTATTTGTAATCCTCGCCAAAGTTCCTACCCTCATCTTGTAACTTCCTCACAGATAAAGAAGGAGTAAATAAATTAATGTGAACATAGTGTAACATTGGGCAAACCTCCCTGGGACTTAGTTTCTTTCTCTGTAAAATAGTAATAATCTCTATTTGGGTCTAAGCATAATCAACTGAGAGTATATATATTGCCAAGTGGTATTTCAGAATTCAGCCCAGGTGTCACCTCCTTCAGGACGTTTATTCTGACCCCTACTTTCTATGCTATCTTAGTTGCCTTCTCAGTTTTGCAGAGTTCCATAGTTTCCCTCTGTTATATACTCAGAACGTTATATTCTCTGATTTTGTTTGTCTTTCTCTTCTATTACACAGTAAATGCTTTAGACTGTCTCTCAGTCATCTTTGTATTCACTCAAATTAATCAACATGTATTTACTGTGGACCTATTAGGCAGCAGTCACTGTGCCAGATGTTGGAAATAAGACCAACCCACAGCTTCTGCCCTCAGGAAGTTATAGTATTTAGCTTAGGCTCAGCACAGAATAGGATGAATGAACGCATGAACAAATGAAACTACTTAGTAAATGTAGTGTTATTCAGATGTTATTTATACTCTTAACACACTCAGTTGAAATGAGGTTTTGATTCAATGTCAACATTAATCTTCCCAGAGTTTTCTGTGCCAGTGCTCTTTAAATTGATATGTGGCTCTCCCCTTGCTTGTGAGTTACTTATTATCACAGAATTAGGTTACACAGAATCCCTTTCCTAGCTTAATTACTCCCCATCTCCTTTTCTAATGAATGTCTTTCTTTACTGATAACCTTTAACCTGTGTATGAGAGAAAGCCTCAGAAAGTAGCAGATGAGAAGAAACATCCTTTTTATCTTAAAAGAGACCCAATTTTCTCTGAAGATCCATGAGTAATACAAGGAAACTTTATGGGCAGTAATCTGCTGGGTCCCTAATTTTTCTTTGAAAGACAGTGAGCAGTGCTTTACAGTTTTCTATTCACAGTGAAATGTAGGTTGGTCATACAGTTTATCTTCCAAACCTGAAATTTTTAAGTGAAAGGGTACTATTGATAATTATTCCTGGATAACTTGCATAAACTAGGACTGTCTCTGGAAAACCAGGGTATATATGTTCTCCATAATAATGGCAAGGTAGCAGAGAGTCAAGCATGGGCTGGAGTCAAGTCAATTTGGGGTCAAATCCTGACTCTGAAAGTTAATACAAACTTGGGCAAACAAATAACTACATCTATTTTTGCATCTAAAAAATGAAGCTATTACACCTATGTCATAGGTATATTGCATTAATTGAGGTAATACATGTAAAGGTCCTGGCCCATAGAAGTTCAAAGAACATTAGTTTTTTTTCTTTTAATTTATTCCATAGCAGCTCTGCCATTAACTCAATGTGTAACCTTAGACAACTTTTCCCATTTTCTTATTAGTCAAATGACAGGATTAGAATAGGTGATCTCCCTATTCTTTATTTTACCTAGATATCTCAGAATAGTCCATTGCAAGTAACCTCATTGCCTTAAACCTCCAAAATATCTTGGAGATCTTGAGGTTTATATGTCCCAGATGTCCTTGACATGAAAAACAGCACAAAAATTCTCCAGCAGACTATAACACACTTAAGTTCTGAAATTATAATTATCACGTTATCAGGTCTTTCTCAGTTCTAAGTCACATTACGTGCTCCTCTCTTAGAACCAATATAGCCAAAGCCCATAACTTCAACATTTGTAACCCTGTAACATCAGAAAAATTGGGATATTCCAAAGTGACATGAAATAGTCTTTAATGCTTTTAATCCAAGCTTTAAGCTATTTTTTGAATCAAGAGTTTGTGGCAGCTGATCCATTTCCCTCTGAGAATTCTCTTTTCCATAATAAATAGCCCAAATTATTTAAGCTTATTTTTCTATGGATATGCTAACAGTTATTTAGTCACTGATGGTTCATCTTCCTGGAGTCTGGTCAGCTGGTCTCTCTTTCATTTCAATGCAGTCAGTGTGGTTCCTCACTCTCTTACCAATCTGTCA
Source organism: Macaca nemestrina (assembly GCF_043159975.1). NCBI lineage: Eukaryota > Metazoa > Chordata > Mammalia > Primates > Cercopithecidae > Macaca > Macaca nemestrina. The sequence goes on from NC_092125.1 coordinate 184,159,312, forward strand.
CCAAGTCTTATTGATTCTATCTCCCTAAGTTATGTTAAGATGATACTTCTTTTCTATTCTCTCTGCTCTACAGTTCTATACTTATGTTTAGTTCAAATGCACAGTACATAAACACTTATTACATGCTACCTACCAGGCAGTGAAGATACAAAGATAAATAAAGAAGTAGTCTCTGCCTTCAATGAGCTGTTGTCATCTAATGTTTGAACTGGAAATAGCCTTAGCATTCCTCTAGCCCAAATGCCTGATTATACAGACAAGGAAATTGAGACTCAGAAACAGAAAATGACTAGTACAAAGTCACACAGCTAATATTGTGGAAGACAGTGTGGTGATTCCTCAAGGATCTAGAACTAGAAATGCCATTTGACCCAGCAATCCCATTACTGGGTATATACCCAAAGGATAAATCATTCTACTATAAAGACACATGCACACATACGTTTATTATAGGATTATTCACAATAGCAAAGTGTTGGAACCAACCCAAATGCCCATCAATGATAGACTGGATAAAGAAATGTGACACATATACACCATAGAATACTATGCAGCCATAAAAAGTGATGAGTTTCTGTCATTTGCAGGGACATGGATGAAACTGGAAACCATCATTCTCAGCAAAGTAACACAAGAAGAGAAAACCAAACACCACATGTTCTCACTTATAAGTGGGAATTGAACAATGAGAACACATGGACACAGGGAGGGGAACATCACACACTGGGGCCTGTTGGGGGGGTTTGGGGCTGGGGAATGGATAGCATTAGAAGAAATGCCTAATGTAAATGATGAGTTGATAGGTGTAGCAAACCAACATGGCAGATGTATATGTAACAAACCTGCACATTGTGTACATGTGCCCCAGAACTTAAAGTATAATAAAAAAAGAAAGGAAAATTCTTCAGTGAAATAGATCACGTAAATTAAAAAAAAATCACAACTTCTGGAAATCAAAGACACACTTAGAGAAATGCAAAATACACTGGAAAGTCTCAGCAATAGAATCAAACAAAGAAAAACTTCGAAGCTTGAAGACAAGGCGTTTTAATTAATCCAATCCATCAAAGACAAAAAAAAAAAAAAAGAATTTTAAATGAACAAAGCCTCCAAGAAGTTTGGAACTATGTTAAGCCTCCAAACCTAAGAATAATTGGTGTTCTTGAGGAAGAAGAGAAATCTAAAAGTCTGGAAAACATATTTTATTTGAGGGAATAATCAAGGAAAACTTCCTTAGCCTTGCTGGAGATCTAGACATCCAAATACAAGAAGCTCAAAGAACACCTGGGATATTTTTTGTAAAAACATCATCACCTAGGCACATAGTCATCAGGCTATCTAAAGTCAAAATGAAGGAAAGAATCTTAAGAGCTATGAGATAAAAACATAAGGTACCCTACGAAGGAAAACCTATCAGATTAACAGCAGATTTCTCAGAAGAAATCCTACAAGCTAGAATGGATTGGGATCCTGTTTTTAGCCTCCTTAAACAAAACAATTATTCACCAAGAATTTTGTGTCCGGTGAAACTAAGCTTCATAAATGAAAGAAAGCTACAGTTTTCCAGATAAACAAATGCTGAGAGAATTCACCACTACCAAGACAGCACTGCAAGAACTGCTAAAAGGAGCTCTAAATCTTGAAACAAATCCTCAAAATACACCAAAATAGAACCTCTTTAAAGCAGTACCTATATAATAATAACACAATGAAAAGAAAAAAACAAGGTATTTGGGCAACAAATAGCATGATGAATAGAATTGCACCTCACATCTCAATCCTAACATTGAATGTAAATGGCCTAAATGCTTCAGTTAAAAGATACAAAATGGCAAAATGGATAAGAATTCACCAACCAAGTTTCCACTATCTTCAGGGGATTCACCTAACACATGAGGAGTCACATAAATCTAAGGTAAAGGGTTGGAAAAAGATATTCCATGTAAACGGACACCAGATGTGAGCGGGGATAGCTATTCTTATATCAGACACACACACACGTGCACCAAAAAAAAAAAAAAAAAACTTTGAAAACAGCAGTAGTTAAAGAAAGCAAAGAGGGACATTATATAATGATAAAAGGACTAGTCCAAAATGAAAATATTACAATCCTAAATATATATACACCTAACACTAGAGCTCCGAATTTATAAAACAATTACTACTAGACTTAAGAAATGAGATAGATAGCAACACCATAATAGTGGGGAACTTTAATACTCCACTGACAGCACTAGATAGGTCATCAAGACAGAAAGTCAACAAAGAAACAAATGGACTTAACAGATATTTACAGAACATTCTACCTAACAAGTGCAGAATATACATTCTATTAATCAGCACATGGAATGTACTCCAAGAGGGACCATATGATAGGGAACAAAACAAGTCTCAGTAAATTTAAGAAAATCAAAATTATATCAGGTACTCTCTCAGACCACAGTGCAATAAAATTGGAAAAGTAACCTGCTCCTGTGTGATCATTGGGTCAACCATAAAATCAAGATGGAAATTTAAAAAAATTCTTTGAATGGAAAGATAATAGTGACACAACCTGTCAAAACCTCTGGGATACAGCAAAAGCAGTGCCAAGAGGAATATTCATAGCAATAAATGCCTACATCAAAAAGTCTGAAAGAGCACAGATAGACTTTCTAAGGTCACACCTCACAGAACTGGGGAAACGAGAACAATCCAAACCTAAAGCCAGCAGAAGAAAATAAATAACAAAGATCAGAGCAGAACTAAGTGAAACTGAAGGAAACAAACAAAAAATACAAAAAATAAATGAGACAAAAAGCTGGTTCTTTGAAAAGATAATGAAACTGATAGACCTAGCAAGATTAACCAAGAAAAGAAGAGAGAAGATCCAAAAAAACTCAGTTAGAAATGAAACGGGAGATACTACTACTGGTACAACAAACATACAAAAGCTCAGTTAGAAATGAAATGGGAGATACTACTACTGATACAACAGAAATACAAAAGCTCAGTTAGAAATTAAAGGGGAGATACTACTACTGATACAACAGAAATACAAAAGATTATTAAAGGCTACTATGCACACCTTTATGCACATAACCTTGAAAACCCAGAGGAGATAGATAAATTCCTGGAGATATACAACCCTCCTAGATTAAACCAGGAAGATATAGAAACTCTGAATAGACCAATTACAAGTAGTGAGATTGAAATGGTAATTTAAAAATTGCCAACCAAAAAGAGTTCAGGACCAGATGGATTCACAGCTGAATTCTATCAGACATTCAAATAAGAATTGATACAATCCTATTGACACCATTCCACAGGCTAGAGAAAGAGAAAATACTTCCTAAATCATTCCATGAAGCCAGTATCACCCTAATACCAAAATGAGGGAAGCACTTAACAAGAAAGAAAAGAAAAGAAAAGAAAAGAAAGGAAAGAAAGAGAAAGAAGGAAAAGAGGAAGGAAGGAAGGAAGGAAGGAAGGAAGGAAGGAAGGAAGGAAGGAAGGAAGAAAGGAAGGAAGGAAGGAAGGAAAGAAAGGAAGGAACGAACCAATATTCCTGATGAATATAGATGCAAAAATCCTCAACAAAATATTCACTAACCGAATCCAACAGCACATCAAAAAGATAATCCTCCATGATCAAGTGGCTTTCATACCAGGGATGCAGGGCTGGTTTAACATCTGCAAGTCAATAAATGTGATACACCACATTAACATAATTAAAAACAAAAATCACCTGATCATCTCAATAGACACAGAAAAAGCATTTGACAAAATCCAGCATCCCTTTATGATTAAATCCAGCATTCCTCAGCAAAATCGGCATAGAAAGGACATACCTTAAGGTAATAAAAGCCATTCATGACAAACACACAGCTAGCATTGTACTGAACAGGGAAAAACTGAAAGCACTCTCCCTGAGAACTAGAACAAGACAAGGATGCCCACTTTCACCACTTCTATTCAGCAAAGCACTGGATGTCCTAGCCAGAGCAATCAGACAAGAGGAGGAAGTAAAGGGCATCCAGATCAGTAAAGAGGAAGTCAGACTGTCACTGCTTGCGATGATATGATTGTATACCTAGAAAATCCTAAAGACTCGTCTAAAAACACCTAGACCTGAAAAATGAATTCAGTAAAGTTTCAGGATACAATATTAGCGCACAAAAATTAGTAGCACTGCTATACACCAACAGCGACCAAGCTGAGAATTAAATAAAAAATTCAACCCCTTTAACAATAGCAATAAATAAAATGAAATACTTAGGAATATACCTAAACAAGGAGGTGAAACACCTCTGTAAGGAAAATTACAAAATACTGCTGGAAAAAGTCATAGATGACACAAACAAATGGAAACACATTCCATGCTAATTGATGGGTAGAATCAATATTGTGAAAGAGACCATACTGCCAAAAGCAGTCTACAGATTCAATGCAATTTCCATCAAAATTCTACCATCTATTCACAGAACCCGAAAAAAAATCCTAAAATTCATATGGAGCCAAAAATGAGCCTGTTATAGCCAAAGCAAAACTAAGCAAAAAGAACAAATCTGGAGGCATCACATTACCTGACTTCACACTAAACTATTAGGTCATAGTCACCAAAACAGCATGGTAGTGGTATAAAAATAGGTGCATAGATCAATGGGACAGAATAGAGAAGCCAGAAATAAAACCAAATACTTACCGTCAATTTATCTTTGATAAAGCAAACAAAAACATAAAGTAGGGAAAGGACACCCTATTCAACAAATGGTGCTGGGATAATTGGCAAGCCGGTTGAGAAGAATGAAACTGGATCCTTATCTCTCACCTTATACAAAAATCAGCTAAAGATGGATCAAAGACTTAAATCTAAGACTTGAAACCATAAAAATTTTGGAAGATAACATCAGAAAATCCCTTCTAGACAGTGGCTTAGGCAAAGATTTTGTGACCAAGAACCCAAAAGCAAGTGCAACAAAAACAAAGATAAAAAGATGGAACCTAATTAAACTTAAAAGCTTCTACACAGCAAAAGAAATAATCAGCAGAGTTAACAGACAACCCACAGAGTGGGAGAAAATGTTCACAGTTTGTACATCCAACAAAGGACCAATATCCAGAATCTATGTAGAATTCAAACAAATCAGCAAGAACAAAAACAATCAGGGCTGAGGTAATGAATAGACAAATCTCAAAAGAAAATACACAAATGGTTAACAAGCATATGGAAAAATTCTCAACCTCACCAATTATCAGGGAAAGGCAGGTCAAAACCACAATGCGATACTATCTCACTCCTGCAAGAATAGCCATAATCAAAAAATAAAAAAATAATAAATGTTGACATGGATGTGGTGAAAAGAGGAAACTTTTACACTGTTGTTGGGAATGTAAACTAGTACAACCACTATGGAAAACAATGTTAAAGAACTTAAAGAACTAAAAGTAGATTTACCATATGATCCAGCAATCCCACTACTAGGTATCTACCCAGAGAAAGAGAAGTCATTATAAGAAAATGATACTTGCACATGCATGTTTATAGCAGCATAATTTGCAATTACAGAAATATGGAACCAGCCCAAATGCTAATCAATCAATGAGTGGATAAAGAAAATGTGGCATATATATATAGCATGGAATATTAGCCATAAAAAGAAACAAAATAGTGGTATTCACAGCAAACCGATGGAATTGGAGACTATTATTCTAAAGGAAGTAATTCAGGAATGGAAAACCAAACATTGTATGTTCTCGCTCATAATTGGGAGGTAAGCTATGAGGATGCAAAGGCATGAGAATGATACAATGGACTTTGGGGACTCAGATGAAAGGGTAGGAGCAGGGTGAGGGATAAGACTCCACACTGGATACAGTATACACTGCCTGTGTGATGGGTGCACCAAAATCTCAGAAATCACCACTCAGTAACTTTTTCATATAATCAAACACCATGTGTTCACAAAAACCTGTTGAAATAAAAAATAAATTTAAAATAAGTAAATAAATTGCCTCACACAGGAAAAATAACTAAATGAATGATAGAAACCACTTATAGTGTAATAACTGACTCTAATGCCTTAAAATTTCAAGCCAGGACACTTGGGGTGGTTGTAATAAATGAAAAGTAAAATATGCTTCATTAAACAAAGGCTCTCAAAGAGCCTCTTGAACCTCTCTAAATGGATGGCCAGAGGGCCTTGCAGCTGTTCATGCATACAATGATTCATTATCTAAACTCCTGATCAAATGTAGGTTTGCAGGAAGTAAAGAAGGCCTGATAAGCCTCTGTTTAAATTCTATTTCTAGGTCTGATTTTGAGAGAGTTCCTCTCCAAGATGAAGGGAGTATCCCTAGCCTGAGTTTCAACACTCACTCAACACTATCTGGTGCTTACTGAGTTGACTTCCAAATTAAAGACTTGGAAGATGAGGATGTGAGCAGAAAGGGTGGGCAGCTCAGTTAAAAGAAAAGCAGGACTCCAGGATTTTTATCTTTACTTTGATTGATTGATAATGTGTGATTTGAATGTTAACCAGTAGGCTCTCTTGGAAGTTGGTGATGTAGTAGTGAATAAGTCAAAGTTCTTGCCCTCATTATCTATAGACAATGCTGCAAAGAAAAGAGAAAGTAAGGTAGAAATAATAACTGGTTAAGTAAGGGAACAGGAACTATTTTAGAAAGAATGTATGCAGAGAGTGTAGCCAGCACCAAGACCTTGGGAGGTAAAGGTTTGATGTGTTCCAAGAAAGTGAGGTAAGTGTGGTTGAATACAATGAGCAAAGGGAAGGTAGTAGGAGATGAGGTATAAGAGACTGGCAGATAAGAATATAAAAGGTGGCTAGATAATATGAAGCCTTTTAGGCCATAGCAAAGAATGTGGATTTTCCTCTAAACATAACATGAAGCTGGACATAATCTGATTTATAATGCACTGTAAGTGGGACAACAGTAGCATAGAGAGGTCAGTTTGGGGACTGTTTCAGCATTCTATGAAAGAAAAGATAGTAACTTGGACTAGAGAAGAAGCAATGGAAATGGTAAGGTAATTGTTCAGTTTGGGATTTATGTTAGATGTTGAATTTAAGAGAGTCTAGAGAGAGTGCTAGAATTAAGGTGGTAAAATTATGATCAGCCAAAATAACAATAACTAATTTCTATAGTGCTATATATTTTACAAAGTGCTTTTTAAAATGCCATTTCATTTTAACGGTTAGACAAATATTTTCACCCCAACTTTATAGATGAGGTAATCCAAAGTCAGAGATATTACATGATTTTCTCAAGGTCACACAAATAGTAAGTGGAGAAGTTTGAACAGACACTTAATTTTGCCTACGTCTGAATTCTGCGCTCTCCTCTCTGTACTTCATGACATCAGGTAAGCATATATACATCCTTTCATATATATACATACATATGTACAGAGATTTGGAGATAAATGCAGTGATTAAGCAGTGATTAAGCACAAAAGCTTTGATATTAGGCTGCCTGTGTTTGTAACCACCTTTTAGCTAGATGATCTAGGAAAAGTTACTTAACCTCTCTTTAAAATAGAGTAATAATATTACCTACTATAGAGGGTTGATAATGATAGAAAATATCTTAGTTCAGAGTCCGGCCCAGAGAAACAATTCAATAAACTTACTGAATATGATTATAAATGTTTGCATAGCAAGAGAGTAAATTCATACTTATTAAGGCATGCCATACTATTTCAGCAAGTTACTGTGGCTTTAATAACATCATGTATATAAAACAACCACACTAGTCTCCATTGTGTAGCTGAACACTAACTTATGAGAGTCAGACTTCCCTAATGACAAGGACCACGTTATACTCACTTCTGTAACCCTTACCAACCCTCACCCTAGCATCCAGAAAACATTGTACATTTTCCCTTAAGTACTTAATGAATTGAATTCATTTCAAGGAACAATGTAGGCAGTTCATTATGTAGTATAATTTGAGGGACTAAAGAAAACTCAATCCCAGCCCAAATTGTCTCGTAGTGTTAAACTTCTACCATGGAAGAACAGAATCTCAAAGTTGAAAAGAATACAGGAAAGTGTAGAATATATTCACAAAGCCTTTAGCACCACATAGAATCTCCTCCATGTTGCCCAGCCTCTGCCTGGTTATCTTCAATTATAGGGAAATCCTGACTTCACAAGGAAGCCCATTCCGCATTTGGCCACACTTGGTATAAAGGTACTTCCCAACACTGACTTGGAGTCAGCTTCCTTTCAACTTCATTCAGTGAACTTGGGGAACCATAAATAGTATCTGTGTAATTGAACAACTTCTCCAGGAGTTTGTTCTGTTTCTGTTTGCCATCTCAATGCTCTGCTGGTTCCCTTCTTTTTCCTCACGTTATGGAATATCATTGTCTGATTGTTAATTTTTCTTTGCCTTCTGTCACAAGTTGTAGTCTTTCCTTAACAATTCCATCTTCTGAATTTCACATCTCCAGCAGCTTCAAGAAACCTGCATTTTAGGATTTAGTTTTTTTTCTCAAATTATTCCTCCATGCTGGCTGCTTTGAATGGGGGTACTGGAATAAATAGCTTCAGATAAATTTTACAATCACTAATGAGTTTTGGAATGCCCATGGACTGGTCATGTTCTATTACCAGAATTTAGAAATTTAGAAAGCTGAAAGGAATCAATGTGAGAGGCAGGACACTTGGCCTCTCGCTTAGATCTGCCTTCCATTTATTTTATATTGGAAAAAGCTGTCTTCTCATAGGTCCCAATTGATTCCTTTATATGTAAAATACACAGCTCTGAGTTTAATATTCATTACTTCCTCTCTGATTCTATGTAAAAGGTTTGAAGAATTTTTAAACCTTCTATCGAGTTATATTAATTAAATGTTCTTTATCTGATTGGGCACATTTGAGGAGGCTGTAACTTTTTTTCGTTGTTTCATTTATGGTCAATCTCTGACATAAAAGAAAATGAGAAATTTTAGTAGCAACATGTCATTAACTTTAATGCCTTGAGAGCACGAGAAAGATTCTATTATATTTATTTTATTGTTTTCCTTGCTTTTAGCTAAAGTTGATTGAAGGGGACAAAGTAGGGTCGAGTGGAGAGGGCTGAGGCTCTTATTTAGGAGGATTTCTGGAAAAGTGTCTTTGCCAGGTGCCATATCATACCATAATTTGGTAGCTGGGTTGTTCTATTAAATCTGGGGTACATCTGCTGTCTGTGAAAGAGTCATTATAGAGGATATTTGTGACATAATGTTTGCAAACTAATGATTGGAACTTAACAGTTTTATTTTCTCACTGTTAATGGCTTAGCAAGGATATAACACTATTTAAATATCAGATCTTAAGTAATTTGTTAATGAATGGTGACATTGTATGGTTAATACCCCTTTAGAAGAAGAAGAAGTTTTGTTTGGTGGCATGACCTTAGTCACCTAATTCCATCTGTGTAGGATCAGTCATTTGCCTTTCATTCATAAACACTTATTAAGCACTGCCCCTTGCCTGGTTCACTGATAGATGCTGTGTATACACACATAAGAATGGAAGGACTAATTCATTTTAAACTATATTTTTCTGGCATAAGCATCTACTATGTGCCTGACTATATTAGTGGCAGAAAGGATGGTAAAACTAAGTGCCTGCCAATAACCACCTTAGCAGGGCTTGCCTCTATGTCTCCTATACACACACAGCACAGTGCCTGACACAGAAAAGACACTCAGGAAACTCTTGGGAAAGGAATGAAGGCATGAATGATCATTCCTTTAGGGGATCCTTATCCTGTTTTTTCTGGGAACTAATCTTTAGTGTATAGTCAGAGAGCTCATAGTCAGAAGAGGAAACATGTTTTATGTGAGAAGCGCTAAAATAAGAGTCATAAGAATGAAGTAACAACAATTAATTCTGTCTATTAGGGTATCAGGCAGAATATCTCAGGTAGATGAAATGAGAAAGATATAGAAGATGATAATATAAAAATGTAGCAAATGAGAAATATATAGAAGATGGTAAAAGCATATACTGTGTGCTCAGAGACTATTGAACCCCCATGTAATTATCAAGTGGGGGTGGGGAAAGGAGTGACTGATGGGAAAATAACAGAAAATATTCCAGAAACATGGATTCAACAAGGTTTCAAATGCCTTATTAAGGAGTTTGACCTTGACCCACTAAGTGATGGGAATATATTAAAGAGTTTTAAGCACAAGATGACATCCTTATTAGTATTTTCCAGTTTACTCTAGCACTAATATCAAGGATGGATTGGAGTAGGGCAAGACTGGGGACAGGGACACCAATTAGCCCAGATAAGTACACTAACACAGTGTTAGCTGGGATGGAGGAAATGGACTCTATCTTGAGCCAGAAACGTAATCAAGCAGAAGATTTGGGCTGAAGAGAAATCCGAACATTTTAAGACTGCTGTGAAGGACCCAGTAATTGAGGTCATGTAATTGAAAACTGTGGGAGAGAGGGTATATAATTAGATAGAGGGAGGTCCTGGTGGAAACTGGACCAATTGGAATACAGAACATTGGGTGGAGGGTTAGTATTGGGCAAAAAGAGAGAAAAAAAGAGAAGGATATGATCCAAAGTTTTGTCTAATATTGTATATGTATGGATCTCAATACTTTTTTGCACTCATTTGTTCAACCATCCTAACCTTCCCTACCAAATGTAGTTCTATATTATTTTTTCTTTCTAAAAACACGGTATTCAGGTTCCCCAATGGGTGAGGTAATTTTTTCCTTTACTGTACAATTGTCTTTGACCACCTGTTGTGTACCAATTCTTATAATCGGCACTGAAGGTATAGTAGCAAATCATACTCAGTCTCTGCCCCTGAGGAGACCCTAGTCCATAAAGGAATACAGTTGTGTAAATAAGTCAGTGTACTAAAGTGTTACACATGTTAAATAAAAGTTGGAAATAATTATTCCTACCAGGGTTTGGAGGTGGGGTGGTCAAAAAGGGCTTCATAAAAGGCAGATGTGCCTGAGGTGAATTTTTAATGTATGGCTGCCCTGGTGTTTGCTACTTTAGGGCAATGTGGTAGGCTGAATTCTAAGATGCCCCCAAGAGACTATGCCCACTCTCCCATGGTATATACTTCCTTTATAATTTCCTTTCCTTGAGTGTGGGTAGAATTTGTCAATATAATGATAAATCACTCTCTGTGATTATTTTAGGTTATATGGCAAAATTGATTTTTGCAAACATCAGAAAGGTCCCAAATCAATTATGCTTGAATAGGAATATTATCTAGGTATGCCTAACCTAATCACATGAGCCCTTTAGATTTGGGTCTAGAAGTCAAAGATGAAGAAAGTCAGATTTAAAGTGCCACAAGAAGGATGTAGCATGCTGTTATTGGCTTGAAGATAGGCAGATTCATGAAGCAAGAAATTTGGGTGACCTCTAAGAGAGTCAAATATCTGGCAAGCAGTAAGGAAATGAGTACTTCCATTCTACAAGCACAAGGAACTAAATTCTGCTAATAACAAGAATGTGCTTGGAAGCAGATTTTTTTTTTCTTCTAGAGCCCAGCTGATATCTTGATTTCATCTTTGTGATACTCTGAGTAGAGAATCCAGTCATATCATGCCAAATTTCTGACCTACAGAACTGGGAATTAATAAATGGGTGTTACTTTAAACTGATAAGTTTATGGTAATTTGTTACACAGCAATGGAAAACGAATACAGATGGCTTTGCAGCTGAGTATGCCCTGTCGAGACTTGGAGACTTGTTTTTTATAGAGCAAACTTGGAATCAGGCAGATTTACTGAAAGTTCCATTTTTTTTTTCCTTGCAGATTATTCCTAAGTTACATAAATTCCATCATTTTTCTCCTAAAAGAATGGAGCCAAATATTTTCACTTTATTGTGGTAGCCAATTAGACTATTCCTTTGAAAAATTCTTTTTGAAATAATAGTTACACAATGAATTTGAAGATGTTCATTTTGCATTTTATTGATTCCTGCAGATTCCCAAAACTGTATGTTGAATGAATAAATGAATGACCCCATCAGACATTTCTGAAATACCGGAGAGAATTTTGATTAATCTCTCCAACTATGGGAACTATAGCCACTTGTGCAAGACTTTGTAGTCAATCTAGAACTTTGTCTACTATTTCCTATGTTGAGCTCTTCCAACTCTGCTCAACCTTTAAATATTGATATTCCTAAGAGTTCTGTTCTGAGCCCTCTGCTCTTCTCACTTTATCTCTTTTCTGAGTGTGTTTATCTCATGCTATGGCTTTACTGATTATTTATAAACTGATGACTTTTATACTTCTATTCCTAGCTTCATATCAGAGCCTGGGTAGAGCCAGGATTTAAATAGAGATCTTAGATTTTTCCAGACTCGTCTCTTTTCCCTTGATTGTTCCCTCCAGAGAATCCTAAATTGAGAAGGGTTTTCTAGCCAAGAAAAAGAAACATTTCTTACATCAAATATTTAAAAATTGAAACCAAAGGCATTACTGGAAGACGATTTTTCCAAAAAATATTTCGTGTGTGTTGGCAGGTCTACCTGGAAGCCAGGTAAGGTGGCCAGTTTGCTGGGAGTAGATTCTGTGTCATTGCCTTCGCACATGATTCTGAAGTGCTCCCTCAATCTCTGAAGTATAATTTCAGATTTGTGCTATGAAGGATGTAGTGCAAAAAGCCTGTGATCTCTTAGTTCAAAAAGTTTGACTAAGAGATGAGGCTGTGTTATGAATAATAAGGACGAAACTGTCTACAAGATTTTGAAGGGTGTAAAATACTAAACTGAGAAAGTGACCCTCTGGGAGTGAGTAGATGAAACCAGAAATGTATCCAGAAATGTAAAAAGTATAGGTTGGTTTTTCCAAGAAAAACCACCATACAACCTCTTGTATCTGTGTCTATGGGCTTGTGGCAGGCAATCTCTAAAGTTAATGACCACCTCCCAGGAAAGTTATCTGAGATCCCACACCAATTTTAATCTCCTGTCCGTCAGAAAATACAGCTGCTTCCCATAATGTCACATTATATATTTTAAAGAAAGTATGGGGCCTTCCTGCCTCCTCTGCCCTATCCACAGCCTCTGAGGGAATATGCCTTCTGAGATGGACACACATGGTCCAATTTCAACTAGCAAGTGAGGCTTTAAGTATTTCACATTTTAAAAACCTCATATCAATCAAATAATTCCCTCCATCTTAAGTGACCTAATTATATCTCAGATATCACTGTGGTTACTCCTCCATATCAAAAAATCTTCTCAATTATAAATACCTTCCATTTAAAATACTCTCATGTAACACAGTATATCAGAGAATGGGCTTTGGAGTCAAGTAGTACCAGGTTTAAATTCTACCTCAGGTACTTACAACATGTATAAATTTAGTTATTTTATTTCCTTAATCTGAGCCTCAGTTTACTTATCTTTAAAATGGAGATAATACATATCATCGGGTTTATAGTATTTATATATATATATATATGTATATCACAATTTAGTAATTCACCTTTGATGAGATTTAATAAATCCATGTTTTCAATTATTTTATAAAAATATCATTTTATTAATTCCTTATTGTAAATATTTATCAATCCCATATATACTGGTATTAATTAACATACTTCAGTCTTAAATAGTATTCTTATCCCTTAAGTATTAATCATATATTTAAAATTACCTGAATTTCAGTCCCCACCTATCTTAGTCATTTCCATCTTACATGTCCCAACCAAATCTTAAATAGCATGCATCTTAATTGTTCTACCTCAGTCTTAAATATGTTTTTTTTTTTCAAATTCCCATTTAAGTTTAAATAATCTTCACCATAAATACCATTTGTACAGGACATCTGTTGTTTCAGTTTGCCAATATTCTTTCCTCCCTTCTGGTAATATCTTCTTACCTTTGTGGATTGGTGCCTTGCTCATGCCTTGTGGTTCTGATGACATTTTCAGCTGTGGTATTCTACCCCTCCTAACACAGAGATTTCCATTTGACCTTGGCCTGACCTATCATCATCCCTACTTATCCTGGCCACAGAGATAAATAAAGTGATGTCAAGTTATCCATGCTAGAGCAATCAATAAAAATCATCTGCTGAGACTTCATTCTGAATCTGGGAGAGACAAGTTTCTCTTTCTCTTTAAAGTATAAGCCATATAGAATGGAACCCTGCTGACAGTTGTTTCTCTTTCATCCTGAAGGAGACTGGGAGAAGGAAGCCAACACAAACACAGAATCTGAAATCAAGTGGGGAGAGAGAGAGTTTTGAGTCATTATTTGAGACCTTGATCCAGTTCTACAATTTGTTCTCCATAATTATGAGAGCCAATACATAATTTTTAAAGCAAGTAATTGACTTTCTGTCATATGCAACAGGGATTTTTGATTAATACACATGTATTAATCTTAAAGTTATCTTTCAAATTTAGGTCTCTTACCTGAAGTTTTCTTCTGGAACTGGCCTCCATGATAGCCTCATAATTTAGTTTCTTCAGGCTGCTATGATAAAATACCATTGACTCTTGCACTGGACTCCATAGCACCTATGCTCCTTCTCCCTCCCAATGGTGGAATGACACTCAGGAGCTAAGTGGAGATCACAGTTCAAGATGGCTGGCTAGAGACATCTTGCCCGCTCCAGAAAGAGGAACCAAAATTACGAGCAAATAATCACACCTTGAATAGAATGTCTAGGAAATAATGCCAGAGTTCAACAGAGAACTCATGGGAAACACCTGAGGCAAAGAAGGAGAAGGAATCAAGTAGAGGAATCCGAGATCAGTCCTGGGAACCACAGCGTGCATATCTGCACATTCCAGGAGCTCCTGCTGACTTTCCTGTGTCTACTCAGATGGGCTGCAGCAACACAGCATTGGCTGGACCCAGTGCTGATGCAGGGAGTATTACCCTACTCATAGGAAGTATTAATCCCTGGGGAAAGGATTATAAAGTACAACAAAAGGTGGCTTCCAGGACAAAGGAAACCAAAGTATACACTTTCCAGAGCCTGTGACCTCCCTGTCTGGGGCTATGAGAAGTGACCTCATTCTAGCAGTGGCACAAACTTCATACTTAGTTTTGTTAGTGGAGAGTGAAATCCATAATTATGAGACTTTCTGACCATTGAGTGCCTTCTGTGCTCAGGCTCATCATAGAAAACAAGAACCCTCTTCCCACTCCACACACCCAATTCTGTTGCTACTGGAGGCTGAGGTAGACAGGCTAGAGGGCTACCTGTAAGAGGCTGTGAGTGGTGACTGTGACCCAACTGGTCGCATGGCCTCTGCCTGTGCTCAGGGATGAAGGGTGGGGTCCCTGTCTCACTGTGTGTGGTGCTGTGGTTCTGCTGCAACAGAAAGCAGGAGAGCCTGAGAGCAGCATGCCTGAGGCTGTGGGTGACTTTGCATTACAACCATCACCAATCAGACAATGGGCTTTGGAGTCAAGTAGTGCCAGGTTTAAATTCTACCTCAGGTACTTACTACATGTATAAGTTTAGTCACTTTATTTCCTCAACCTGAGCTTGGGACACAGAGAGTCAACCCACCACTGCTACTGTCATCATCCACACCAGGACATCCATGCGAGTCACTCAGGCAGCCCAAGAATTGGACTCCTAGTAACTGATAAAACAAATGCTAGCATATACCACCCTGAGGCACAAAGATAGGTATGCTTAGCCAACTGATGCCACAACTGGGGCCTGTATACTGGTCCATCTGGCTTCCTAGTTCCCAGCTCAACTTCATCACAGCCTCCAATAATAACTGCACGCTGACCCCCTGAGAAAATCACAGAAAGCACTAATGCTGTTTATAGCCAAGGAAATAACACAGAGTCTACATACACTACTGCACATACCCAGAATCAAAGCCAAAGTGTCCTACTGAACCAATACCACAGATACATTCTCAGGATAAAGTCCTCTCTGATAAATGTAATTTCAAAAATAGGAGGAAGTGACTGTTAACACAAGATTTGCAGATAATAATGTAAAGACATGGGAAACATGAAAAAGGAAATGTGACACTGCCGAAGGAATGTTACAATTCTCTAGCGATATATCTTAATGGAAAAGGAATATTTGAAATCCTAGATAAAGAATTGTAAAATATGGGCTGGGCATGGTGGCTCACACCTGTAATCCCAGCACTTAGGGAGGTTGAGGTGGGCAAATCATTTAAGGACAGGAGTTTGAGACCAGTCTGGCCAAAATGGCAAAACCCTGTCTCTACTAAAAATGCAAAAATTAGTCAGGCATGGTGACAGGCACCTGTATTCCCAGCTACTCAGAGGGCTGAGGCAGGAGAGTCACTTGAACTCAGGAAACAGAGGTTGCAGTGAGCTGAGATTGCACAACTGCACTTTAGCCTGAGTGACAGAGTGAGACTCTGTCTCAAAAAAATAAATAAAATAAAATAAATATGGATTTTAAAGAAGCTAAATGAGGTACAGAAGAATTCTGTAAAACAATACAAAGAAATCAGAAAAACAACTCAGGATCTGAATGGAAAATTTACCAAAGAGATAGGTATTTTTAAAAAGAGCCAAATAGAAATTCTGGAACTGAATAATTTATTCAAGACAATACAAAACACATTTGAAACCTTCAACAATAGACTAGATAAGGCAAAAGAATCTCAGAACTTGAACATGGGTGTTTTGAAATCACCTGGTTACACCAAAAGTAAAAAAAAAAAAAAATGAGGAAGCCTTTGTGATATTTCAGACAACATAAAGCAATTGGATATTCAAATTGTTGGCATCCCTGAGGGAAAAGAGACAAAGAGAGGATTAGAAAACCTATTTAAGGAAATGATAGAAGAAATTTTTCTAAGTCTAGCAAGAGATTTAGACATTCAGATACAGGAGATTTAGGGATCACC
Organism: Macaca nemestrina; assembly: GCF_043159975.1. Taxonomy (NCBI): domain Eukaryota; kingdom Metazoa; phylum Chordata; class Mammalia; order Primates; family Cercopithecidae; genus Macaca; species Macaca nemestrina. The sequence goes on from NC_092125.1 coordinate 184,176,174, forward strand.
AGGCAGATACAGTATTAAAAAAACTCTTCTTCAAGATAGAGTCAGACTGTTTAAAATCAAAGATAAAGAATGATTCCTAAAAGCGGCAAGAAAAAAGCACATAGTCACCAACAGAGAAAACTCCATTTTTAGCAGACATTTTATAGACCAGAAGAAAATGTAATGATATATTCAAAGTGCTGAAAGAAAAAAAAAACTGTCAGCCATAATTAAATTTTTTCTGGCAAGTAAATAATTTTTTTCTGGCAAGTAAATCTTTGATAAATGAAGAAGTTTTTCTCAGACAAACAAATGATGAAAGAATTTGTTACCACAAGACCAGCCATATAAAAAACGATCAAGCAAGTCCTAAACCCGGAAATGAAGGGACTACTTTTGCCATCATGAAAACACATGAAAGTAAAAAAAGAAAAAAAAGTCACTGGTAAAGTAGTCACACAAAGGAAGAAGAGAAAGGATGCAAATGGTGCCACTACAGAAATCTATCAGAACAACAATAATCAATGTGAAACTGAAAGGAACAAAGAATACATAAAACAAGCAGAAAACAATATGACAGGAGCAAAGCTTATATATCAATAATAGCCTTGAACATAAACAGATTGTGTGCTCCAATTAAAAGGTATAGAATTGCTGGATGGATTATAAAACCTGATCCAACTATATGCTGCTTACAAGAAACTCATTTTACCAGTAAAGACACATATAGATTGAAAGTAAAGGGATGGAAAAAGATACTCCACACATGCAGAAACCAAGAGCAAGCAAGAGTAGCGATACTTGTAACAGATAAGACAGAATTTAAGTCAAGAACGGTAAAAAAAGAAAAAAAAGACAAGAAAGGTTATTACATAATGATAAAGGAATCAATCCAGCAAGAAGATATCTCCATTTTAAATATATATGCACCCAACACTGGAGAACTCAGATTCATAAAGCAAATATTGCTATAAGAATATTTAAGTTTATTTCTAAGGAGAGAGATAGAATGCAATAACAGCAAAGGACTTTAACACCAAACTCTCAACATTAGAGAGATCATCTAGACAGAAAATCAACAACAAAAAAACAGATTAGATTAAACTGGAGCTTATACCAACTGGCCTAACACATTTACAGAACATTCTATCCAAAAGTACAGAATATACATTATTTTTTTCAACATATGGAACATTCTCCAAAATAGGCCATATGTTAGGCCACAAAACAAATCTCAACAAATTTAAAATCATTGAGATCATATCAAGTACCTTTTCAGACAACAATGGAATAAAACTAGAAAACAATGCCAAGAGGAACTTTGGAAACTATACAAATACGTAGAAATTACACCATATAATCCTGAATTATGTCAATAAAGAAATTAAAACTCAAAAAATCTCTTGAAACAAATGAAAATGGAAGCACAATATAAGAAAACCTGTGGAATACAGCAAGAGCAGTGCTAAGAGGGAAGTTTATAGTAATAAGTGCCTAAACAAAACAAGTAGAAAGATCACAAATTAGCAATCTAATAATGCATCTCAAGGAGCTAGAAAAGCAAGAACAAATCCAAACCAAAATTTAAAAAGAAAATATATAATAAAAATTGGAGCAGATATAAATGAAATGGAGTCTTAAAACAATACAAAGGATCTCCAAAATGAAAGAACAAGGCTGGAGGCATCACATTACCTGACTTCAAAATATATGATTATTGTATTGAAAAGATCATGATATTGGTATAAAAATAGGCACATAGATCAGTGAAACAGAATCAAAAATCCAGAAATGAAGCCACAGATATACAGCCAACTGAACTATGATAAAACACACAAGAACTTATAATGGGGAAAGGACACCTTCTTCAATAAATGTTGCTGGAAAAATTGAATAGCCACATGCAGAAGAATAAAACTGGACTCCTATTTGTCACCATATAAAAAATCAATTAAAAATTGCTTAGAGACTTAAAAGTAAGATCTGAAATTATAAAAATATTAGAAGTACATCTAGAGAAAACTTTCCTGGACATTGATCTGGGCAAATAATTTGTGACAAAGACGTCAAAACACAGCAAAAATGAAAATAGACAAATGTGACTTAATTAAATTAAAAAGCTTCTTCACAACAAAAGAAATAACAGATTGAAGAGACAACTTGTTGAACGGGAGAAAATGTTTGCAAACAATCTGATAAAGGACTATTATCCAGAATATACAAGGAACTGAAGCAATTCAACAGGAAAAAAGTAAATGATCTCATTAAAAAGTGGATGAAGGACATGAATAGACATTTCTCAAAAGAAAACAGACAAACAGCCAACAGTTACGTTAATAAATGATCATCTCTAATTGTTAGAAAAATGCAAATTAAAATCATAATGAGTTATCTTTACTCAAGTCACAGTGGCTGTTATTAAAAGTCAAAAAATGACATATGTTGGTGCACATTCAGAGAAAAGGGAACTTTTATACATGTGGTGGGAATGTAAATTACTATAGCCACCATGGAAACCAGTATGGAGATTTCTCAAAGAACTAAAAATAAAACTTCCATCTGATCCAGTAATCCCATTACTGAGAATCTACCCAAAAGAAAAGAAATAAATATATCAAAGGGACACCAATACTCACATGTTTATTGTATTTACAATAGCAAAGATAATGGAATCAACGTAAGTGTCCATTAATGCATAAATTGATGAAGAAATTGTGGTAAATGTACACAATGGAATATTATTCAGACATCAAAAAGAGTGAAATAATGTTATTTGCAGCAACATTGATGGAACTGGAGGTCATTCTCTTAAGTGAAATAATCCAGGCACAGAAAGATATTGCTAGTTATCACTTATATATGGAAGCTAAAAACAATGATCATGGGGAGATATAGAGAGTGGAAAGATACATAACAGAATCTAGAATTTGTGACTATTCATAAACTCCCAAGAATCCCCTACTTGTAAATACTTATATGTTTTCATACAGGGCATTCACTCTGCTTGGAATAGTCTTTCCACTTTCAACACCCAGCAACTCTTTCCTCTATTATTGTATTTTATATGTTACATTATAATTTTTGTTTATATGCCTGTTTTCTCATTAAACCATGAGGCAGCTTTGGAAGTAAGATTGTGTTTCATATCTTTCTCTCTCTCTCTCTCTCTGACCCAGCTTAGAGTGTGGCAAAGAGTATCTATTCAGGATTTATGAATTAAACACACTAATTTTAATGTTAAATAAGACAACACTGGATCTCCTACTGGATCCAATATAATAAATCTGCTACCAGGTAGCTGGCTGATCACCCTGAGGAATGGTGCCATATCATGGGCTCAGTGTTGGTCTCTGCTGCTGAAAAATTGGGCACTCAGCAGTGGCCATAGCCAGGTCAGCCTTGGTGAGTGAAAGTCCATGTTGCTGAGCCCATGTGTAACCTCCATCCCTGCCACCATGGCCACTTTGTTCATGGGCCCATTGAGCAATGATAGGGGTGACTGGGGAGAGAGGCTGAGTGGTGTCCACAGAACAGATCATCCTATCCACTTGATTATTAAAATCCTTCTCTGCTGAGGTCACCTGTTGGTAAGCACTTGGCTTCTGCCACCTCAGGATTCAATTATTCCCATTGTATTTAAATTCTGAAGTTGAGTGACTGTGGTTCCCACTGTTAGATCTGACATACAGAGAAGAGCAATTATAGGGCTCTTCAGAGATGCAGATGCTGCCCTCACAAATCTATTTCTCAAGGCATTGTTCAAGGGTATATCTTCTGTACCCTTCCAGTTGAGATGAGTAGGTCCAAATTTACTAAGCCACCTCACCATGCGAATCTCCCTAAGCATTTGGATCCCTTCCTCTACACTAAATCAAGGGAGATCAGGCATTTCCAGGTCACTCACAGTGGGCCATCTTTTAATCCATATTTCAGCCAACCAAGCAAATAAACTATTAGAGCCTTTTTAAATTCCTGGAGCTGCAGCATTAAATGCAGAGTCCCTACTTAGTGTGCCCAAATCAATAAATTCAGCCTGATCCAACTCTGTGTTCCTTCCACCATTATCCCACACCCTTAATATCCATTCCCGTGCCTGTTCTCCAGATTTCTGTTTATATAAACTAGAAAACTCAAGCACTTATTTTCGAGTGTTGCACAACTCTGTATGGGCCACACTCTCGACCTTACCTCTAGGGTCCCACCAGAACTTTAATCTAATCATATGTCTGAAGCAAACAGGGGTGTTGTGGCAGGGGAGTGCTCCTGAAGAGAATCAACATTATTTTGCCTGGCAACCGCCTCAGGGGAGGCCAACATTGTTGCCTCAGGCAGCACAGGGTTTATCTTCACAGACAAAGGTGGAAAGGCTGATGGGAGCATGGGTTGGGGAGGGGATATTGCCACTACTGGAGATGGGGAAACTGTTTCTTCTGGCAAAAAAAGGTTCATCAGAGTTTACAAACTCAGTGTCCCCAGCTTCATCAGGGTCCTCTCACAAATCCCCATTCCAAGTTTTGGGGTTCCATTCTTTTCCAATCAATGCCTTCACTTTAACAGTAGACACTTGGTGAGGCTGTACGTGTACCTTTCATTGCAGGTCAGCCACTCAAGTGATAAGAGCTTGTGTCTGTTTTTCCATAATTTCAGTTCTTTCTCTAGAGGATGTAAGACTCTCACTCAGGGCAGTCTTAGCAGATTTGAGGCTCAGTGTCTGCTCCTGAAGCTGGAAGTTAGAATCCCTGGGTTCATCATTTTCTTTTGTCACTTTGTCTAATGAACTTAGGAGCAACCAACTAGCTTTATTATGTTCCTTAGTTCTCCACATATGATCAAAGGTATTATGTACAGAGTCACTAAACTCCTTGCTCCTCATGAGCGGTGAATCAGGAGTGTCAAATGCATTTATTTTGCATAACTCTCTAAATAGTTCACGCCAAGGACTATCAGTGTTCTCCATACTATTAGAAGTGGAGTCCTGACTGGGTGTGGTGGCTAATGCCTATAATCCCAGCACTTTTGGAGGCTGAGGTGGATGGATCATGAGGTCAGGAGATCGAGACCATCCTGGCTAATGCAGTGAAACCCCGTGTCTACTAAATACACAAAAAATTAGCTGGGCATGGTGGCAGGTGCCAAGGCTGAGGCAGGAGAATGGCATGAACCCAGGAAGTGGAGCTTGCAGTGAGCTGAGATCATGCCACCGCACTCCAGCCTGGGTGACAGAGTGAGAGTCTGTCTCAAAAAAAAAAAGAAAAAAAAAGTCCTTAGCATTTTTTGGGTCTAATCATATTAAGCAGCCAACTCCAGAAACCCCAAAATCAATGAAATAACCCCATCCTAAATATTCTGTTCCTCTAGAACCACTCTTGGTACTAAAATCTGTATTGCTCACGATTCTCTAGAGAGACAGAACTAATAGGATAGACTTATATACATGTAAAAAGGGTATTTCATTAAGTATTAACTTACATGATCGCGAGGTCTCACAATAGCTGAGGAGCAAGGAGAGCCAGTCCGAGTCCCAGAACTGAAGAACTTGGAGTCTCATGTTCAAGGGCAGGAAGCAGCCAGCATGGGAAAAAGATGTAGGCTGGGAGGCTAGGCCAGTCTATTCTTTTCACGTTTTTCTGCCTGCTTTATATTTAGCTGCACTGGCAGCTGATTAGATGGTGCCCACTCAGATTAAGGGTGAGTCTGCATTTCCCAGCCCACTGACTCAAGTGTTAATCTCCTTTGGCAGCACCCTCACAGGCACACCCAGGATCAGTACTTTGCATCCTTCAATCTAATAAAGTTGACACTCAGTATTAACCATCACACCTATCCTCTACACAGGGTAAAAATGTGACTTTTACCTAAAACAAAACCATAAACTAAGGGTAAAGAACAGTAGAAGACAAAGAGACCAATGGAAGAAAGCTAAGTTTTCACAACTCAGATTTCTGGTACAATCTCATCCCCGAAAACTCATAGAGGAGACATGATTAAACAGTAGTCACTAAGGAGTGGTGCTAATTCCCGCCAGGCATGCTACCTTGTAGCCACACTTTCTGATTACCCAGTCATGATATAATTTCTCAAATTTTGCACTTGCCATTCACTTGGCCTTTCATTGCTTTCTTTTACTTTCATCTCCTAGCAAACTCAGACTTATCTATCAAACATAGACTTGTATATCAGCTCCTCCAAGAAGTCTTCCAGCATGCTCATCAACCTGCACTGGTGTGTGCTATGGTTTGAATATTTGTCCCTTCCAAAACTCATGTTGAAATTTAATTACCATTGCAACAGTATTTATAGGTGGAATCTTTAAAAAATGATTAGGCCATGAGAGCTCCATCACCATAGATGGGATCAGTAACAGCCTGTTCTTGACCTCTCACTTTCTACCATTTGATGATGCAGCAAGAATGCCCTCACAAGATGCTGGCACTTTTATATTGGACTTCCATGTCTCCAGAACTGTGAAGCAGTAAATTTCTGTTTATTGCAAATTACTCAGTCTTAGATTTTCTGTTATAGCAACACAAAACAGACTGTGACAGTGTGTCTCCTCTTATAACTTTTTGTTAAATTGCTTATTTGTCTTTCTGTACTATTAGTGTGTGAGAGTCTTAAGGACTCAGATATTGCTCATCTCCATCTGTCTTCTGTAATTAGGGTGACTAATGACTGTTGTTTAATTAATAAGCATTCTTATTCCTTTGGTAGGGTGCCAGGGATGAGGTTGTGGCCAGAAATCTGAATTTTGGTGATGTCCATTGCCCTCTCTGTGTTCTGTTGTTCTCTATTTATTTATTCTTGGTTTATATTCTTGAGTTAGGCTGGGATTAGCACCTTGTAACCAGCTTTTCCTTCCATAAAAAAGATACAAGGGCTAACAATTTCCTTCCAAGGACATGTACATTCCTGCTAAACATTTCCCTCTGAATTTTATTTCTGTTTTCATGCTAAAATAATGCACAAATCACCAAGGAAGCCACAGTAATTTCTACCTTCTTTCTCAGGGAAGTGAGCATAACCTTAATGATTATTCTTACTTAAGGAGTGGTTTGTCTGAGAGGCAACTATGTAGAGGAGACCTAATTTCATAAGCTTGACATAAATGGTGCTTGTAGGTTGGTCAAAGGAAAGTTAGTCAGACATGGCTTTGGATCCTGATTCTGTCTGGCTTTGAGCACAGAGCATCTAGCTAAACCAATTTCCTCACATGTAAAATGGAATCAATAGTATAGTTCTCATGGAGTGATTGTGAAGATTAAAAGATATGATGTGGGACAAGTCGCTTAGCCTTTCTGTATGTTTTTTATGGCTGAAAACATGGAAAAGTAGTACCTGGTCTATTTTAAATATTAAATAAAATCCAATTGTGAACATTCTTAGAAATGGGGGATGGGAAACAGTAAGTTAATATAAGATATACTGTTTAAGCACTCAGAAGACTTAAGATTAACCTGAAAACAAGAACCTGTCAGGTCATTTTGGAGAAAGACTAAAAACATGTTTACAGATACCATTTACAGTGACATTTTGTAAGTGGTCCGGTTTTTTCTAATAATTTCCACTAGACTTCCTAATATTTGAAATGTAAGCAAAAATATTGCTTTCAGACATTCTTAAAGTTGCCTTTCCTCCAACTTTCAAACATAGATTTGGGGTTTCTTTTGTTCCCACTGCAGAATTGAGTGCTTATCATAGCTTATAATTATATTCCTGGGTGGTGACTCAAGTACATTCCACTATAACTTGACCAAAGTAGGCAGAAACAAGTAAAAATTTAAGGTATTTCTTCCAGATAGCCTCTATAAGCTAGAGAATACAAATAATGGTTTTCCTTGGGAAGATAATTGAGAGATGGGAGTCACTTTAAAATGGAAAAACCATAATTTTAACTTAGAAAAGTTTGGGGTATTATCTGTTTCATAAATAGACAAGACAGAGTTCACATCTCAGCTCCCCATTTATTAGATGTGTGGTGATTTGGGGAGACTTAATTAATCTAACTAAATTCTATTTTCTTCATTCAAAATGAAAATACTACCTACCTGGAAGATAGATATTACTTTTGTGTAATACCAGAAAGCCAATCCTTTATTACAAAGTAGTGAGAAAGATTAAGATTGATAGCTTCTTCTAGTGGATCAAGAGAATGGAAAAAAGTAGGGTAGATACTTCTCTAACCCAGGCTGCCCTCAACTCCCACTCTCCCATGAACTTCCTCATCTTTCTCAGACTCTGATACCCAACTCTGGGCCCATGATGCTCCTGTCCACTGTGGCACTCTACCTTGTGCTGCTCCACCTAATGGCTTTTGGCCTGAATTGTTCAGAATGAAAAGAAGAGTAAGAGGTTTACCACACTTTTTTGTATTTTGTTCCTGCATTAGGTTGGATTAATAATTTTTTTTCTGCTCCTGTTGTGGAAGTCACAGTTTCTGTTTATAATCTTGTAATTGTTATTTAATATTTTTAACATATATTCTTAAGCACCTGTTTTTATAACAAAGTCTAAAATTATTGAATACCTTTATTCTCTCTGTGGGAACAAGGTAGGAATCTTAGTCTGTCTAAATAAGTTATCGTCGGCACTACACCCCCTTCCTTTCCTAAGAATTTCTGTGAAATATTTTTAAAAATACAGAACAAGTATTATTTTTATTGGCAAAGATAGATTTGCTAAGATATGTTACAATTTTTTCTCTTCCCTGGCTTTGTTCTTGCATTCCCAATCTTTCTTTCTAGCTTGAATTTTATTTGTGTGAAAGTAAATCCTTTATTAGTAGTTTCAATGAGGATATATGGATGATAAATTCTCTTGATTATTTTGTGTCTGAAAAATATTATGTTCCTCTGATTCTTTAGGTGAGTATTCTAAACTGGCAGAAATTTTCTCTTCTTATTTTGTAGCATTGTTTTCTGGAATCTATTATTGCTTTTGAGAGTTCTGTTGACCTAATTATAATCATATGTGAGCAACATGTCTTTCTGTGAGTTAACATTTAAGATATTTTTATTTAATCATAATATTTTATTTCTCTTTTGTCCTCAAGTTCTGAGGAAACACTCACTGTCATACTTATGGACTTCTAGATGACCACTCTCTTTCAAACTCATGTATTTTCCCTATATGTATCCTTGCTCATCTTCTGATAACACACCGTACTTCCTCTAATCCTCTGCTACCTCTTCTATACTTCCCCTCTCTCTGTTTTTATCTGTTGCAATCCTTGATCCTTATTGTTCAGCTCAAATTTCATCCACCAGAAACTCCTCTCTAATGGTATAAGTCAGAATGAATCTCACTCTCACAAACATCATTAACATGTTTTATAGATCCAGCACCTTTGACATATTTAGTCCATATAGCTTTCTCTTATAAATGTAGAAGAGCATAATAGAAAAAGCATAGGCTTTGGAAATAGACAAGATAGAGTTCACATCTCAGCTCCCTACTTACTAGATGTGTGGTGAATTGGGGGAACTTAATTAATCTAACTAACCTCTATTTTCTTCATTTAAAAAAGAAAATAATATCTACCTTTAAGAGTAAGTCCAAGCTACCAAATCTTCCCAGTTACTTGATAGAAATCTATTCAAAGTAACACGGATAACCCAGAGTTTTTGTTCTTGCCCTGCATAGAACTCTGAATTCTCCCTAGAAAGCACCATATGATATTTTCAGAAGTCTTTAGGAGTGTGTCTCACATGTGCTTTCAGACTGTCAGCTACAGATCCTATGTGACTTCTGACATGTTTCTCCTCTTGGTATCCAATTCCCACAAGCACATGTTCTCTGACCAACAAAGTACTTGAAGGAGCCTAATCATCACCACTGTGGCCATTCATTCATTTATTTATTAACAAATAGTTATTGCATCACACACTATACTGGATGCTGGGAATACATCCATGGAAAAAAATATAAATCTCTGCTCTTATAGCTCTTATCTACTGGTTAGAGGAGAGAGACAATAAACATAATAACAAGGAAATTATTTTTATGCTCCATATTGGATTAGATGCCTGCATTTATTCAATAAATATTCTTAATTGCAAATTAAAATTCTGAGCACTGATTTGATGAACAATCAGACATAATTCTGGTACCATGGTGCATATTGAAAAGACATACATTAAGTAAATGAATGCTCAAATAAATAGGTAATAACAAACTGTTATATGTGCTATGAAGCAAAAGAATGTAAGATTCTATAAGATGTAATAATAGGAAGTACGCAGGAAAGGCCTTTTCTAAGGTTAATCATATAAAAAGAAAGCTGAAGGATGAGAAGGAGACAGCTAATCTGAGAGCAAGAAGAGAGACTTCCAGGTAGAAAGAAGAGCTTGTGCCAATGTCATTGTAAGGGTGCTGTCTCTGCAGGCCCTCAAGACCTCTAATACTTGAGAATGCCAGAGTGAGATGGAAATCCCTTTTGCAGAGGACAGAATAACTTCCCATCATTTGTGCCTCATTTTGTTCTTGGGATATCTGAAGTGCCACTCTTTGTCCCTCGTTTTCTATAGCCCCTACCCCAAGACACTTTTTCTGTAAGCTACCATATATATAGTCACACACACACACCCCACCACCACCACCACCACCACCACCACCACCACCACCACAGCCACAACCACTATCACCACCACCACCACAAGAACACATAGCAGTTTGCTGGGACAGCAACCCCAGATCCTTTCAAGTCATTTCTCCAAAGAAACAGCTTTCTGAGATATATCTGTACCTATGACATGGATAACCTTTCATGTTTTTATGCAGAACAATTTCTCTAATCTAGCCTTAATCTCTCAAACATTTTCAAGTCAGAAGTGGTTCTTTGCTTTACTTTTGCCCGACCAAAAGACACATTTGAGTGCCTTTTTTGTCCCAGAACAAAAGTGTATTTACTAAAAGTAGAATTCATATCTGTATCTTTTGCAAAATAGGTAGCAGTTGAAAGTTTCAAAAGGACAGATTCTCTTATTTCTGTTTCTACTACCTCTCCCCATTAAGGCTTCAAAGACCTTTGCTCTACCAATCCAGCTATCTTCTCAGCAGTGTCCTGTCAGAGGGAAGTTTCTCTCAAGTATATGCTACAGGGATTGGAGCATCTTGTTCCAGGGCAGAGATGTCTCTCATATTAAAAATGAAAGTGTATAGCACGATCCTCACACAATAGGCATTTAATCAATGAAAATGTATTTCTTCCTCTTACTGACTTGTATTGACCACTCTAACTCTGATGTTGGATTATAAGTTTCTGAAGGACAGTGGCAATTTCTTATAATTTTTTGTACTTCCCACGGATTCAGATTCAAGCAACTTTACTGAACATCTTTCATGTCCCAGGCACCATGTCAAGCATTTCTCTATATATTCAACCCAATCCTCATGACAAATACGTGAAGTCTATTTTGTCACTTTTTGACAAGTAAAATGAGGCTTCAATATACCAAATAACTGGCTGTAAGCAATACAACTACTAAAAAGGTAGAAAAGATTCAAATCCAGTTTACTTTGTCATTAAAATTATCTTTCCAGTGACATATACCAATACCCATAGAATCTAACCTGTGCTGTATTTATTATATGCTTTCATAATATTTGTGGAAAAATGGGTATTTATCTATTGCTTAAAATGATAACTGCGTGTGAGAAACACAGGAGAAACTAAAGTGTGTTTCCTATTCTCTCACTCAACAATCAACACAGAACACTTCTGTGACCAAGTATGTGAGTATTTCCCCACACACCAAACAAGCAATCAATTCTGTAGTGGACGCCAGTTGGGTATCCTCTAATTCAATTTAATTATGACACTACAGTATCAGAGATAGTGTCAGATACCACAGATTGAGAGTTCAGTCTGACAAGACTGCCCCCACTTCCTATGCCAGTCACAATCCCAGGTCATTTTACCTATGCTTCTGATTGACTTGCTACAAACTGGGATTCCCATGATGACCCTTTCTTTGGGTTTGGTTAATTTCCTAGCATGGCTCTCAAAACTTGGGAAAACACTTTCCTTTACCAATTTGTTATAAAGGATATTAGAAAGTATACAGATGAAAAGAGATGCATAGGGCAGGGTGTGGGAGAAAAGGGACAGAGCTTCCATAACGTCTCCAGGTGTACCACCTTTCAGGAATCTCCACTTGGTCAGACCTAGAACCCAGTGCCTTGGGTCTCCAGGTGTACCACCCTTCAGGAACCTCCACTTGGTCAGCCCTAGAACTCAGTCCCTTTGGGTTTTTTGGAGACTTTATTATGCAGGCATGATTGATGAAATCATTGGCCATTAGGTTATCAGTTTAGCCTTCCGCTCCTCTCCTCTCCCTGAAGGTTGGGGACTGCAACTGAATGTCCCAGCCCTTTTTTTTTTTTTTTCCTTTTAAAAATTTTTTATTTTTGCTCTCATAGTTTTTTTTTTTTTTTTTTTTAATACTTTAAGTTGTAGGGTACATGTGCATAACGTGCAGGTTTGTTACATATGTATACTTGTGCCATGTTGGTGTGCTGCACCCATCAACTCATCATTTACATCAGGTATAACTCCCAATGCAATCCCTCCCCCTCCCCCCTCCCCATGATAGGTCCCTGTGTGTGATGTTCCCCTTCCTGAGTCCAAGTGATCTCATTGTTCAGTTCCCACCTATGAGTGAGAACATGCGGTGTTTGGTTTTCTGTTCTTGTGATAGTTTGCTAAGAATGGTGGTTTCCAGCTGCATCCATGTCCCTACAAAGGATGCAAACTCATCCTTTTTGATGGCTGCATAGTATTCCATGGTGTATATGTGCCACATTTTCTTAATCCAATCTGTCACTGATGGACATTTGGGTTGATTCCAAGTCTTTGCTATTGTGAATAGTGCTGCAATAAACATACGTATCTGATCTTTGACAAACCTGAGAGAAACAAGAAATGGGGAAAGGATTCCCTATTTAATAAATGGTGCTGGGAAAATTGGCTAGCCATAAGTAGAAAGCTGAAACTGGATCCTTTCCTTACTCCTTATACGAAAATTAATTCAAGATGGATTAGAGACTTAAATGTTAGACCTAATACCATAAAAATCCTAGAGGAAAACCTAGGTAGTACCATACAGGACGTAGGCATGGGCAAAGACTTCATGTCTAAAACACCAAAAGCAACGGCAGCAAAAGCCAAAATTGACAAATGGGATCTCATTAAATTAAAGAGCTTCTGCACAGCAAAAGAAACTACCATCAGAGTGAACAGGCAACCTACAGAATGGGAGAAAAGTTTTGCAATCTACTCATCAGACAAAGGGCTAATATCCAGAACCTACAAAGAACTCAAACAAATTTACAAGAAAAAAACAAACAACCCCATCAAAAAGTGGGCAAAGGATATGAACAGACATTTCTCAAAAGAAGACATTCATACAGCCAACAGACACATGAAAAAATGCTCATCATCACTGGCCATCAGAGAAATGCAAATCAAAACCACAATGAGATACCATCTCACACCAGTTAGAATGGCGATCATTAAAAAGTCAGGAAACAACAGGTGCTGGAGAGGATGTGGAGAAATAGGAACACTTTTACACTGTTGGTGGGATTGTAAACTAGTTCAACCATTATGGAAAACAGTATGGCGATTCCTCAAGGATCTAGAACTAGATGTACCATATGACCCAGCCATCCCATTACTGGGTATATACCCAAAGGATTATAAATTATGCTGCTATAAAGACACAAGTCCCAGCCCTTTAATCATGGCTCTTGGTATGTTCAATGACCAGTCCCAGTTTTGAAGCTGGCCAAGTGCTCCAAGCCATCAATCATTAACATACAAAAGACACTTACAACTTTTGAAATTACAAGGATTTTAGTAGCTGTATGTCAATAAACAAGGAGAAAAAATAAATTCATATTTCACAATGTAACAACTTGTTAATATGCCATTTTGTTTGAGCTTTAAAATTTGATGTAAGTTGATATGGAGAGATTTATGTAATATAAAAAGTAAAACCATGTAAAATAGATGTATAGTATGATTCTATTTTATAAAAATATATACATATATGAAAGAATACATAGGAAAATATGAAGGAATATGTATTGTAGTTTAAAAGTTTTATATGCAGTACTATTGTCCCTGGACCAAACTGAGGGTTGGGCTGTTATTTCTTGTGGCCCAATAATGAGATGCAGAGGAACAGACGGGCAGGAAGAGAGTTTTTATTTCTGCAACCAGTTACAGAGAGAAGGCCTGGAAATTATCACCAGACCAACTCAAAATTACAAAGTTTTCCAGAGCTTATATACCTTCTAAGCTATATGTCTACGTGTAAGTGTGGATTCATCTAAAGACATTAGTAATTAACTTTTTTAATCTATAATTAAGGTCTGAGTCCTGAAGACCTTCCTCTGGAGCCTCAGTAAATTTACTTAATCCAAATAGGTCCAGGTGCTGGGGTGATTACCCTTGTATTGTCTCCTGCTAAATCACGGAGGGTTAGGGAGTTCCTTGAGACCCTCAGTAAACTTGTTTAATCCTAAATGGGTCATATTAAGAATTCCTTTGTTATTTTGTTATGCTTTAAGGCCCAGGAAAGGCCTAAGCAAAACTCTTGGTGGGCTTTTGTTACATCCCAGACTTTGTATAAGGGCACTAGCTTTTTTTAGCTCTTAATATTTAACTTTACCCCTCAGTCAGTACTGAAACAGTTGTTATGGAGGCCTGTATTAGTGAGACCTGGCCTGCCACAGTATTACCACTCGTTTTTATCTTATTATTTATACTATGTATTTTCTCTTTTTCTGGCATTTTTTTCTGTACTATTATAAGTCTAATAGCAGATTTAAAGTTTAAAATAATTAATGCAAAGAAGTGAATCATTTCTCCACAGAATGTTTATGATGAAATAAATTCTAGGAATTAGTGGATCATATTTTTTTAAAAAATAGATGATTACTGCAAAATGTACAATGGAGATGTACAAAATGCTGGATTTGCCGGTGTCTTTCTCAATCACTTGATAAACCAGGACATTGTTAAAGAAAGTCTTGACTGGATACCAAACATATATGACTTAATATGCTTTTAAAAAAACAGGACTCCAGCATTTGTCTTTCCACTGGCACATTTGAAAACATGTCTAAACCTAATTTTGATTAGAGAAAAGAGTGTGACACATCTAGATTATAAATACAGTTCCCAGTAGATATTTGATTTCATCTAATCAAAGATGTTATTTTTAATTGCTATGGAACAAGATGATCTTCTGCAAATGAGGCATTGAGTTAATAATAGTACTTTATATTTACATGGAGTTTTTTTTATGAACTACATATCTCATGAATTAAAAGAAGTTCTGCATTGGTGCAATTACCTCAGAAAACTATTTGGCAGTGTCTTCTAACGCTGAATATATGTACACCCTCTGACCCAGGAATTACACTCCTAGTATATACTCAACAGAAATGTGTATTAATGTTTACCAAAACACATGCCCATAGCAGCACTATTTATTATATGTCCATGCTGAAAAGTACCTCAATGTCCATCAACAATACAATGGATAAATAAATTATGTTATATTTACACATTGGGATGCTATGCAGCCATGAGAATTAGTGATCTATACCTATGTGTAATGATATAGATAAATTTCACAAACATAATATTGAGTGTAAAGAGCCAACATAAAAGAGTATCAACTGTATGATTATATTTGCATGTTGTGTAAAAGCATGCAAAACTAAAGCAGGCATTAGAGGTGAGGGCAGTGGTTATCCTTGCCATGGCTAGCAATGGGAAAGAAGCATAAGTAGATAATATGTAGGGTACTGGTTATATTCTGGCTTTAGATCTGAGTGCTGGTTTCACAGATGTGTTCAGATTATGAAAATAAGCTTATGCTTATGATACATGTACTTTTCTGCATGTACATTATAATTTAATGCACTTTAAAGTATGTTTACTTCTATATCTTTAGACATATTCTAACCTCTTCCAGAGTTTGAGATGGTGTCTGTTGGTACCTAATGTAACTATTGTTAATTTAATTTGTTTATTCAAAATTATATACTGTGCACTTACTCTACACCAGGCCCATACTAGGGTCTGCTGATACAGAAACAAAGAAAATTTCCTTCTCATACTCAAGGAATTCACATGGGTGAGCTAGGGAAAAGAAAAAAATCAATGATAATACAGTACAACATGCAGAAATAAGTACTGGGTGTTTTGCTAGATTGTGTGGACTTGGGAATCAGAGAAGGGAGCCTGGGACAGGTGACATAAGACCTATGCCTGAAAGATGGCAATTACACAGGCAAAGACTAAGAGGAAGGGCATTTCAAGCAGAGGGAGCTCCATTTGAGAAGTGTCTGAGGTGAACAAGGAAATGGTATATGTGGCCGGGCATGGTGTCTCACGCCTGTAATCCCAGCACTTACGGAGGCCGAGGCAGGTGGATTGCTTGAGCTCAGGAGTTTGAGCTTGAGACCAGCCTGGGCAGCATGGTGAAACCTTGTCTCTACAAAAAATAGAAAAACATTAGCCAGGCATGGTGGCACTTGGCCATAGTCCCAGCTACTTCAGGGGCTGAGGAAGGAGGATCACTTGAGCCCAGGAGGTTGAGGCTGTAGTAAGCCCTGATTAGGCTACTGCATCCTAGCCTGGGTGACAGAGACCCTGTCTTAAAACAACCAAAAATAAGTATATTCAAAGAACTGCAAATACTTTACTGTGTCAAGAATATAGCCTGTGAAGAGAAAGAGAAGTAGCAGAGCCTAAGGCTGTAGAATTAATAAGAGATTTTAAATATCATACTGAATAGTTTGGACTTTTCCTGAAACCCAGGGGTAGCTAGTGAAGATGTAAAGCAGAGCAGGGATATGATAAGGTTCTTATTTTTTAAAAAATCATGTAGGGAGAATACATTGGAGAGATACAGAAGTAGTGGCAGGGAGATGAGTAAGGCAGTAACAGAAGAAAAGATGAGAACCTGAACTAAGTCAGTTTTCCCCCAAACTTCATACATACAGACATTTGAATATGCAGCTGATTTTAGTATGTGAAGAAATAAGGGTAGATTTATATAATAGCATAGAAAATTTCAAATTGAATTTTAGACCTAGCTCTTCTTAAAAATTATTTAACTGGCAGTATTAATACTACCCATATATTATTTATAGCATCGTCTGCCTGTTTCCTGGGTACCAAGAACTAGGCCAGAAATTCACTAAGCTTGTTCTCAAGATCATTGCCAGAGAGACCTTTCACTCTTGTGGGAACCTAACTATTGATGTAGATTTTTATATTTGAAAAGCCTTTTCAGAGACTAAGCTGTGACGGACACTGTATAACCCACAAAGTAAAAAATATTTATCATCTGGCTCTTTAAAGGAACAGTTTGGTCACTTATAGCTAGAGTATAAAGAATCCCCAGAATTGCTATAGAACACTATTGGAAAGGTTTTCACTGAAATGAATTCTAAGTTCTTCCAGTCTGGAACATATAATTTGTAATTTAACTCTCCTGTTAATCCCAGCAGATACATCAGCCTGTGGTATCTCATCAAGAACTACTCAGCGCTGTATTATAAAAATTTCTTTGGCCAGAATGGCTGGGAAATTTGGGAAAAAATAAACTCCCTGTAAATACAAATATCCAGGTGATAAGAAATGATCTTATAGTGGCCAACTGAAACCAAATTGCTAAGGCCGTGGATGAGGAATAATGCAACTGCTTCCTGCTTAAAGTGAACCAGATTGTCTCTGCCTCAGTCTCTTTGGATGCACAAACTGGCCTAGTCCAATGAGTGGGGCACTATAGGTTTTGCTTATTCTGAGGAAACTGAAAATGCTTTTACTGCTGACCTGATGGTAGAGCTTTGCCCTAAACAGAATAATATTTTTGCATCTTAATCATCTGAATCGGCATCTTAGAATTGAGAAGGATCTGGATGGAAGATTCAGAAACCACCTAGCCAAGTAAACTCCAGGCAGGAGAGTCACTGAGCCACTTCAGTTCTAGTCAGCTGGCTAGACCTCTGCTGCTATTATTGACAACTAATCCAAAACGTCAGGTCTGTATTTTCTGGGAATCTCTGGTCACTTTCTCCTCTTCCCTCATGTCCCTGTGGCAGTCTCAGTTTTATTAGAAATGCTACAATGGAACCCAAGCTTAGCCATCTGGAATCTTTTTGGAATAGCTAGTTTTGTAGTCACGTGACTAGCGCAAAATTGAATATTTTTGCCCACTATGAATCTGTGGAACCAGAAAGAAAAAAGAAAACAAAAACATTAACTGAGCACTTATAGTGTGGTCCCCGAGTTGTGTACAAGCAAGCTCCCCAATATCTTTTAGGTGGGAAAAACGTTAGTAACTAAAAATAGTTCATTAGCCACTGTGCCACCGAGAGGTGAAGCCAGCTGGGCTTCTGGGTCCGTTGGGGACTTCCAGAACTTTTCTGTCTACCTAAAGGATTGTAAACATACCAATCAGCACTCTGTAAAAACGGACCAATAAGCACTCTGTAAAATGGACCAATCAGCACTTTGTAAAATGGACCAATCAGCAGGACATGGGCGGGGCTAAATAAGAGAATAAAAGCTGGCCAGCCAAGCCAGCAGCAGCAACCCAACTGGGTCGTCTTCCAGGTTGTGGGAGGTTTGGTCTTTTGCTCTTCCCAATAATTCTTGCTGCTGGTCACTCTTTGGGTCTGCACTACCTTTATGAGCTGTAACACTCACTGAGAAGGCTGCAGCTTCACTCCTGAAGTCCACAAGACCATGAACCCAGCGGGAGGAACAAACAACTCTGGACGTACCACCTTTATGAGCTGTAACACTCACTGCGAAGGTCTGTGGCTTTACTCCTTAAGTCAAGCGAGACTGCTCTGGACACACCACCAGGAAATTTGTTTCTTCAGATATTCAGACGTGTCCAGAGTTCCTTCCAAGAACCCACTGGAAGAAACCAATTCTGGACCCACCACCAGGAAATTGTTTTCATTCTCTACATTATCCTTCATGGTATTCCAAGCTTTACCTATCTGCAGGTTTCCTTTTTTTTCTCCTCTCAGATTATCCTTTCTTTCTAAATTCTAAATTCTCCCTGTATTTTGCAGAACATTCAACTCTCTCTGGGTCCTAGCCCACATTCTCTTCAAGGTCACCTTTGAGGTGCTCAGCAGAA
This sequence comes from Macaca nemestrina, assembly GCF_043159975.1. Lineage (NCBI taxonomy): Eukaryota > Metazoa > Chordata > Mammalia > Primates > Cercopithecidae > Macaca > Macaca nemestrina. Next base: position 184,195,328 of record NC_092125.1, read on the forward strand.
CCAAGTCTGTTTACTTAACAAGATCCACCTTTCTCTGAAGCACTTGTGGTTGTAAATAGCAATATATTGCATATGTCAAGTACCAAGTACAATCGGTGCTCAGTCATTGCTTTTTTCTTTTTCCTTCTGCTTCTTTTATTGTTACATCCTTTTTTCTTATTTCAAAAAATAAATGCCTCACTACATCTGTTGACATTTGTGTTCTCTTATTTTGGATTTAAGCTCATGAAAGGAAAGATGTGTGTCCTTCTGGCCTTGCACAATATAGCATGTATAAGGAGAACATGTAATGTCTATTCTTCAGATTTGGTATATGATAACAGAGAAAACTTAGGGCCATTTCCTTGGCTTTTTCAACACTTCCTGCTTCTGCAGCTAGATAGTGGCTTGCTGTAGCATGACATCTTCTCAGAGTAGAAAGCATAGTCTAGGACACAGGAAGGGTGCAAGATTTGAACATAATTCTTTCTGTAGACTCTGGTCAGGCTACTTAATCCTCCCGACTCTCAATTTCCTCATCTGTAAAATGAGTAGTAGTACTTACTTCGTAGAGTTCTTGTGAAGGTCAAATGAAATATCAAAGTAAATTACTTTGCACTGGGGCAGGCACAGAACAAGTATTAAATGAATAGAAGCTATTGATCTTATTATTATTTAGTATTATTGTCACACCATTATGATTTTTGGTTTATATAGTTATCAGAAAAGTTTAAAATAAATGGAGCAAACAGTAAATTTCAGGAGATAAATTGAGAAAGGGCCAGAATAAAGCTCCAATTGCATCTAGGGTGATATTCAATAGATTGGTTTTGTTTTGTTTTTTCACTTTTTATTCTGAATACAGAAGTAAACAGAAATAGTGTAATTTGCCTCATGTTCCCATAATCCAGTTGCAGTAATGATTAACTCATGGCCAATAACTTTTCATTATATCACTATTCATTTCTCCTGACCCCTCTCCCTCTGTATTATTTTGAAGAGAATCCTCGTGCACTGTATTATTTATTCCATAAATATTTCAATATATGTTTATGAAAGGTAAGGACTTGAAAAATAACAATAAAATACTAAGTAAATCTTTTTTGACTTACTCTTAACACTCTTGTATGCAAAAATTTGCAGCTTGCCAAATACTTCTTTAACAACTGTTAGGTCTAAAGAGAATAAAAAGCCAATTCGGTCTTTCCTTTAACATGGTAGGAGCAAATGTTTTTTATTATTGATAGCTTAAAGTTTGTTTCAGCATCGTGACTCACAATGTAAAATTTTAGAATTATTATGAAAGTTGGGAAAACTTCTATCAAGTTCTTCATACATAAACTTTTAAGATTTTAGAACATTTCATGTTTTCTTGTTCAGTGACTAATCTCCAACTCTTTTTGTTGACATTCATTAACTACATTTCCTGGGTCACTTCAGGTTCTTAAAAGGGACCTGTACAAGTAGGGGACTCCTGAAACTTGAGTTTCATTAGATTTAGAGTAAAGTTGACTCACCAGATTAGCTGGTTACCTTTTTCCTTCCAGGCTCTTATGTCCTCATTTCCTCTTCCTGCACCCAAATCTTCATTACCTCACCAGGCCTCATGCTTACTGGGAAGCAAACTCCAGGCACAGAGCATTCATTCCCCTGACTCTGTAATCTGCAAAACAGTGCTGAGAGTCCCCATCATCCTCATCAGTGACTGAATTAGACCACAAGAGCCTTCTAATACCTGGAGTATCTATAAATAAGAGCATGCATTGTAAACTTCACGGGCTTTAAAACACTGGCTACACCAGGTACAGAAGAATACAGAAGCTTGATGATGAGTATTTTCCACAAAGATACGAGGCCTTGCTGGAGCTGTGTTCAGTTAATTTCCCTCACACATCTCCTTTGTATAAATACAACATTTGAGATGTTCAATTAAAATAAGTACCCTTAATTTCAAATGTTAGTCTGTTGTGTGCATAATTATTTACTGAGCTGTCTAGGATATTTCTCACAATTACCTTTTCTTACTTTACCAGGGAAATTACTGGTAATTTTTGGTTTCTCTTTCATTTAACAGGACTAAACAAAGCATTCTGGGTCTGCCTGAGGCAGGACTAATATAACTGCCTCAATAATGGCTACCTCCTAGTGAAGGCAATCTCCCAGAGAGGAGGAGGGGAAAAAATCCAGGATTTTTCATTCTTTATGTGAAGAATTTGGCTCTATTTAACTGTTTGTTTCTTTGTTTGTTTCCTCATAAGCATAGACAGACTCAAATATTGTTTGTATATCATGAACTGCTAAAGTGTTGGACATAGGTTGGAAATGTATCTCATAGATCTTGGTTCTCTTGGTGTCTTCAAGAATGGCATTGTTCAAGGCACCACTGCCTACTCAGTCTGGGTAGCCTCTTAGCAGACCAGAGAGTGTTGGGGATGTGTTTCCTACAGGTGTCTCCCAGGGCATAGAGCAGCCCAGAAAAGGCCAGAGAAGGAAGCAGAGATTCAAATTAGCACTAACCACTACTAGTATCTTATTTAAAAGAGTTGAAGGTAACTTCTCATTGACATTAGGGATTTTGCCCATTTTATTCACTAATGAGCTGGAGAGCTTGGCTGTGTCTCTTAATGCTGAATTGTCTTGGAAACCATTTACATTAATTGCCCTAATTTTTTTTTTTTTTTTTTTTTTGGCCAAGTCTTGCTCTGTCACCCAGGCTGGAGTGCAGTGTTGCAATCTTGGCTCACTGCAACCTCCGCCTCCCACATTCAGGTGATTCTCCTGCCTCAGCTTCCCTAGTAGCTGGGACTACAGGCATGTACCAGCACGCCTGGCTAATTTTTTGTACTTTTTAATAAGGATGGGCTTTCATCCTGTTGGCGAGGCTGGTCTCAAACTCCTGACCTCAGGTGATCTGCCCACCTTGGCCTCCCAATGCGCTGGGATTACAAGTGGGAGCCACCATGCCTGGCCTAGTTGCCCTAGTTAATTGCTGGCTATCTTTTCTACCAACTTGATTTCCAATGTGAAATTCTGGGTCCTCACATAATTCATGGGTATTCTGTTCCATTGTCCCCTCATGCCTGTCGCGCGAACACTGAATTGCAGCTATTTCCAGTTAACTTACAGGATGTTTATTTTTTATTTTTAAAATATTTCCTGAGCACCTGCTAAATATTGTAGAAACAGAGGTGAATAAAAAAGACAAACCCTGTCTTCAAGAAGCTTTTAGTCTAGGAGGAGACACAGACAAATATTTGATTATTGTGTTAGTTGGCGTAAGTTACAACACACAACCCCCAAACCTCTGTGGCTTAAATAAAAATTTACTTGTCTTCTATTAATAGTTAGTATGCATGTGGGTCAGTATGGTAACTCAGCTGCATAGTACATTGAGGACCCAGACCTTTGCATCCTATTGGAGATAAGGGAAGAAAGAATGTGGAATATTGGGCTTAGAAGAGGTGAACATATCTCTTGTGCACACTCCATTTGCTAGAGTTGGTTCATAGTCTTATCTAACTGCAGGGAAGACTGAGAAATGTAGTCTAGCTGTGTGCCTGAGATTAAAAGGAATTTGAGCTTGGAGAGCACACAGCATTGCCCTTGTTACAGTAATAATAAAGGGTAATTGTGCTGTGACAAAAATCAACACAGGAATTATGGGAGAAGAAGAGGGGAGTTTTGTTTGTGATATAGGGGTGGGGATGAGAATCAAGAATAGCTTCCTAAAGAAGGTGATACTTAAACTGATTTTTGAAGGATATTTAAGAGTGAGCTGGGTGAAGAAGGGGAAAGGAGGATTGGAAGTAGGAGGATGACACCAGCAAAAGTAAGAAAGCATGAAATAGCAAGGTGTATGCTTAAATATATGAGTCAAAGGACTTACATGTAGATTTTGCATTTTGATGAGTGACACAAGGAGGTTAGTAGCAGTTCTGGATCACATTGATATATATTAATTCAATTGTTCTGATCAAAAATATATTGCCCAATTTTCAAAATCAAAGAAGTAATTTTTGAAACTAGTTGAACGTCAAGCAGCCAGCATGACCTAGTTGAGAACTTTATTCAGGAAGAAAATGAAAAAGAATTTGGAAATGAATTTCCCTGAAAATCATATCTCCATTTATTTGTGAAGACAAAGAAACCACAAATTTTAAGGATGTGCAGAGAAGCAGTTTGATGCACTTTTTTCCTCCAATGAAATTAACAGCAAAATTTTCTGTTGTAATACTTGGAGTTGTTTCACTGTAGGCTCGTTGAAGAACAGTTAATGTAAAAATGATTGGATTAAAAATCTCATTTTTGTGCCTCCATCTATATTGCTGAAATTGGTCTAAAAACGTCTATGGCTATAGAGTGCCCTAGAGCTCCTGCATTTTGTAAATATCTATGAATTGCTTAAGACTGAAGTCTATCTATATAAGAATCTCTCTTAGAAAGAAATAAAGTTTTTGGCTTAGAGAAGGATTTCAAAACAGGAGTTACTGCAATGAAAGACATATTTCTTGGACCATTTTTAAATATGAGAAAAATGAATAGTACATCTAAATGTGGAATCTATATCGATAGAACTGGAGGTGGAGTGGGCGTCAAACAGTGCTTAGGGGAAAGGCAGGAGGGAAGGAAGTTAAAATAGGACCAATAATGTTTATCTTGAAACTTGGCAGACAAATCTAGGATTTCATGGTAGAAAAGATGGCAGAGAAAGTCAAGAGATGGGAAAGTACCATAAGTTTCCAGGCAAGTCCACAAAAACAAACTAATACAGGTAGAATTAAAAGAGAGAATGCATTTAAAGTATTTAACACCATGCCTGGCACTTAATAAATGCTTAATAAACATTAACTACTATTATTATTATTAGTGTTTATTTTACCTCATTGGACAGTGCTAACTCAAAAGTTATTTAACTTTCTTCTTGCTTAGGTTATTTCTTCTTTTTTTCTCTTGTCAATTTTACTTATGCTTGATAACAAACATTGAAAACACGACATTGATGCAAAACATTTCTCAAAGCTGGCTCTTCTGAGCCTACCCCTTCCATCTTGCTTTCAGACAATGTTTTATGTTTCTTTTATCACATAGTACCCACAGCTTTCCCCGCCATAGCATTTGTTATAACTATGTACTTGACTGAAAGTTCTTTGAAGACAACAGAATCATTTTTCATTCCTGTATTCCCAGGGAGACTACTGTGTGCTTGGCTTGAAATCAAGTGCTTATACTTGAACATATGAATGAATGGCAAACAATGAATGGTTTACTTAGCCCTTTTACATTCATTTTATGCTCTGGTAAGCTCAGTGATGTAAGTATTATTATATACAAGGACACTAAAGCTTACAGATGTTTAAGATTTTTACTCAAGATTTTAAGTGATATAGTCAATATTCCAATGAGCTGTCTTCCTATGCTTTCCACCCAAACACAGGATGTTTCCCTGGAATTTATGAGAGTGAGAAAAAACAGTGATCTAAGCATTGAAAGACTTGTGTTCTAGCATTGCTCTGTACCTCTTTTAGGGCATTAATAATTACATGATGTCTTATGTTCTTTGCCACAAGCCTGAGAACTCCTTAAAGTCCAATTATCACATCATTATCCCCAGCATCTAGCACAGGATGTGGCACAGATTAGGTTCTAGCTATACAACTATCTGACTGACTGAATGAATGAGTGAATGGTACAGTTATTCTTGATACTAACAATAGCAATAATAATTGCATATCATACAGACAAATGCAGAGAAGTTTTACATTCATTATCTTCTTAGATGTTTATCCCACTCTTACAGATTTGTCAAGGCTAGTTTGTTATTCTTATTCTGGAGTGAGGCAAACTGAGTCCCAGAAACTCTTAGCAATACACCAAATTTCATACCTTGATATAGAACTGTAATGCCAACCCTGATATATCTGACTTCACATGTCATGCCTTTTTATCTTTATCAGGCTGTTTCAATCCCAAAGAGACTTTTGTCTTTACAGAAGGAAGAGTAAAAGAAGACCAAAAGTTTGATAAATAGAAAGTATTTTTGGCAGAATATCAGGTCATTTGTGCTATTAGAGGTGAAGATTCCTTTGAGTGTACTTTATATCAGTGCTTCTTAAACTTCATTGTGTTTATAAATCAGTGGGCATCCTGTTACAATACAGATGCAGGTTCTTTAAACCTGCCACAGGGCCTGAGATTCTCCACTTCTAACAAATTTTCAAATGATGCTGATGCTGTTGGTTCAAGAATCACACTTTGAACAGCAAGGCTTTATACCACCTATGCAGGGACCCTATTTCCTCCTAAGCCAGCACTTGTGGAGTAGGCTGACTCAGTCTTGATGGTACCCATTTCACCAACCTTGTCTCCAGCTGTTGTATTTATACCCAGTAGTATTTTTCTGAGTAACCATTTTCGTTCACAGGGAATTATTACCTAAATTTATGTCACTTGGGCAAAAATTTGAACACTGAGGGAAAGGATTTAATCTGTTTATTTTGTCCATTGAGATAGAATACATAATATGCTGCTGATCTCTAACTGAAAAGTAAAACCTCCCAATGGGACTACTTGAGATTTCATTTGTTGGATAGATGCCTATGTGGGAGAGCACTGGTGGGTCCCAGAAGATATCAGCAGGGATCCAGAAAGTATTCTTTTTCATTCCGAGAACCAAGGGCTAAGGAAGTCATGAAAAGAGAGTGGGGCTGGGAGTCTCTGCCATTCCCGACCTATCATATTTGTTTGATAAGTACTCTAGGTTTTAACATATGCAGTTGTAAAATGGGAACTATGTTACCGATATCACAGAATTGTTGTCAAGATTTCAGCTACTGTAATGTTATATTTCCTCTCCAAAGTCATAAACTTGTTGAAAGTAGAACCTGTTTTACGTTTGACTTGCCAACTAGAGCACTGAATATAATACTTGCTATGTAATAGACCACCAGTAACTGATGACCCAATACACTATTTATCTGGGAGAACACTTAATATGTAAAATATTATAATACTAATATTTTTGTATATTGCTTTAGTATTGTAAAGAAGAATATTCACTTATCTGATCAATTACAATGCTCTATTGATTTTACCTTCTACTACATCTCAAATTTATCTCCATCCTTTCCCTTCCTAATTAAAGTCTGATCATCTCTCACCTGGGCTAGTTTAATAGTCTTCTAACTTATATTTCCTTATCCACTATTAACCTTCTACAATCCATTATCTATGATGAAGCCATAATGATATTTAAAAAATTTTTAAATCTGTTAATGTCACCTCCCTGCTTAATAGCTTTAGTGCCTTCCCATTATACTTGGGACAAAGAGAAATTTTTTAACAAGACCTACAATGCCATTAATGAACTAGCACTTGCCTGCATCTCTAGACTTACCTCATAACTTCCTCTCCCATGAACTTTGCATATCAGTCTGTGGCACTAGCCTTCTTTTAGTCCTTTGACTGCAGCACATGTCTTTTAGGCACAGGAGGGAACACAGACTGTTCTCCTGGCCTGAAATGCACAGCCTATTTCCTACTTTCATCCAGTAAAATCCTTATTTTTAATTCAACTGCCTGCAAGGACATTGTCCCTGACTCTACTGATTGAGTCTCGGTTTTTTTGTTGTTGTTGTTGTTACATGTTCTTGTACTACTTAGTCCATTCATAGCACATTTTATATGTATAATTAAATGGTTTTTGAATTATTCACTCAATATCAGTCTCTTCTATTGGACTGTGAACTCCATGAGGGTAGGGACGTGAATATGTTTTGTTCACTTTTATAACCATAGCTCTTGTCACAGTATCTATTTCACAGAGTTGTTGAAAGCAGTCAATGTGATAATCAATGTGAAGGCTCCTACCACTTAAAGAGATGAGACAGGTAGCCATTACATGTTACTTTCTTTTGTATACTTTCATTTCAATTAGAAATTTTCCAACAGCTGGATTTAGCCTAGTCCCTGATATTGACAGATTTGGCTTAGATAAGTAAGGGCACGGAGAAGGCAGAATTATAGACATAAAACTACAGAGCTACCCAAAGGCTATGAGACTGGAATTTAGCTAGACTAGAAAGCTAAAGTTACAGTAAAAAGATAATCCAAGGGAAGTCTTGGAATGACCTTTATGAGTTGCCTTCAATGTGTGCATATGAAATATAAAACAAAACATTAAACATGTACACATGAATGTAGGCATAACAAACTAAAGTTGAAAAGTCTCCTTTCTACTGGGGACCGTGTTATACAGAGGACCCATTTAGAAAATTAAAATGAAATGCATAATTCTAAAGCTGCAATAAAAGCTTCACTTTTGCATAACTTTAAACTACTGACTGTTCTGAATTGCTTTCTCTGGTAAGATTGCTTCTGTAGTTGATTGCATGTCAAATAAAAAACTCAGCTATATGAAGACTCATAAAAAGCAATGTATTTTAACCTAAGACACATCATTCCAATGAATTGCAAAGTTACAAGGAGAAGAATGGGATACATTATGAGGTTTCAAAAACCCCATTTCTTGTTTCAATCCTTAGGAAGTTCTTAGAAGAGATCCTATATGGGTATATTTTAGACTATGCCATTTTATATCTCTCTAGTCTCTTAAAACTGCACTAGTCAATCATCCACTTTAGCCCTCCCTACTTTCTTGTAGTCTTTGCAAAAGAACTCCAATTTATCCTAATCAACTACTATTGATCTTCTTCTGCCTTATATGAATGGCCTTTTTGGATCAGTTGAGGGAATTTTGATTTATTTTGTTGTTTTTACTCATATTAAGAACAACTTTCTGGCACAGCAAAAGGACTCCACAGCAGGCCAACTGTTTGTAAAACTAGTTCTTCATTTAGCCTTCTGTTTCTCCATTTCTCTTTCTCTTTTCTGATCTTTTTTTCTGCGTTCCTTTAGTTTAATGAACTGCTTGATTAACCTCCTTTAACTTTAAAAAACCACTTGCTTATTTCTAGCACTGAATTCCAAGGCCATTTTTCTTTCAGGACAAGACATGGTGTTTCCTCAGATGCCTTCTCTGATCATAGCCTATGACACTTGTTTCTCCTTAGCACTGAAGGGATAGACCTGAGACTTTAATTTATTGTCAGTTGTAATACATGTCTGCATCATTTATGGCCCATGGACCTGGAACACAGAATACAGTGGGTGAAAGTGTATGAAGGTATTGTTAGGTTAAATCTCTTAGTCATGGAGCAGTGAGCTTTATATCTCTGACTCTCCTAGTCTTTTTAGTTTTGTTATTTCAACAATCATATTCCATTTCTATAATGTATTCATGTTTTTCTTGTATTTATTTTTTGCCATTGTTGCATGTAGGTGTGAGTCAGCTGCCTTACATGCCCATATAACAAATACTCTACGTAACATGCATTGAGCTTTTACTCAATTCCAGGCCATACTTTTATCTGTATTAACTAATATATACACTTTATATATATTGACTAATTTAATCCTTACAATACACTTATCAAGTAAAAGCTATTATGAGCCTCATTTTTCATATGAAGAAATTGGAGCTCAGAGAGGCTAAATGACTTGCCCAAAGTATCACAGTAAATAACTAGTTGAACTAGCATTGAATGCTACTCCAGAGCCTGAACTCTTAAACATTATGCTGTAACATTTATCTAAGGCCATTTTCAAAGCATATTTGCATATGTCATCTGATCTCCACAGCAACCTCATAATTATTTCCATTTTACAGATGAGGAAATAGTGGCTCCAAGATATGAAGAATATACCACAAATCACATATCTAGTAAGATGTGGAACTGAGATATGAACCAATTTACTGATTTAAAATTTAGAAATTTTCCACCACATCATAATTGATATTCTGAAATTAAACGTTTGGTAATGCCTTTGTATCTGGTTTAACTACAGCTATGCACACACATGTATATGTCTATTCACACATACATATGCATATATGCCTTTTATATTACCACATGTATAAATATCATCTGGATCAATTTTTAACTCTTAATTTGATTAGTATATAAACATAACAAAATGTACCAGTTCTTTTGAAAGAAAAAACAACAGCAAATCATTTTTGTGTCCTTAACAAAGACTATATTCATGTAATCAAAATTTACCTCATTGGAAAGCTGATATTTTTGACATTGAGCCCTGGATAAACCCAAGGATAATCCATTTTAACCAGATAGTGTACCCTCCCAAAGGCAAGGTTGTGTAGAATATCGTTCCATGCAACTCCCTGGTTTCTGCATGTCCCATAAGCCCTTTATCTGAGGGGTGTTGGGGTGTGGTAGGAAAACACAGTTTTCGGCATTTCCTGATCTTATTTTGAATGTTGATTCTATGTCTGACTTTCAGCAAATTACTTTCACTTAACTTCTTTCTCTAAGCCTCAATACTTTAACCTGCTAAAAAGAAGTAATTTTTCTGACCTTTAAGCCTTTCTCCCACTAATTTGTTTTTCACATACTTGTCAGAGTGATAGTTCTAAAATACTATCCAGATCATGTCATTAACCTCCTTAAAATCCATCTCTTGCTCTCCTTTGCTTTAAGGATAAAGTTCATATTCTTTAGCCTGACTCTCAAGGTTCTTTAGAACCTACCTTTCTAGTTTTATTTCTCTTGAACTTCCCTCATCCTCCCTACATTTTAATGTCACTTCAGTCCAAATTCACTTAGTTATTAGCAGGTTCAAGCTTAGAATCCATATTCCCTGATATGAAGAAGTTCAATACTTTTTCTATTCTAACACCATCTCCAATTAACAAACTGATAGAAGTAACTTCTTATGGAAACATTACATTTACCATCCTCAGAGCATGCTTATTATTTCATGTTTTATTCTAGTGAATATTTTAAAGCAATCAATTAACATTGTTGCACCACTCTGCTAGGTGCTGCATTATCTGATATAAGTAATACAGCCCTTCCATTTAAGGAGCTCAAAATGTAGTAGGAGATGTAAAGACAAACAAAAATAATTCTAGCCGGGAGCGGTGGCTCACGCCTGTAATCCCAGCACTTTGGGAGGCCGAGGGGGGTGGATCACGAGGTCAGGAGATCGAGACCATCCTGGCTAACACGGTGAAACCCCGTCTCTACTAAAAATACAAAAAATTAGCCCGGCGTGGTGGCGGGCGCCTGTAGTCCCAGCTACTTGGGAAGCTGAGGCAGGAGAATGGCGTGAACCCAGGAGGTGGGGCTTGCAGTGAGCCGAGTTGGCGCCTCTGCACTCCAGCCTGGGTGACAGAGCGAGACTCCATCTCCAAAATAATAATAATAATGATAATAATAATAATAATCTGCATAGTGTCTGTTCCTCTCTTTTGACATAATGTGACATGTATCGGAGCAGAGGGACAGAGACAGTCCTTGGGCTAGTAAAGAAGTAGGAAAGAGTACAGAATTGGGAATTAAGAGGCCTGGATGCTGATTCTTGTCCTGCTATTAACTTTCTACATGACCTCAGATAAATCATTTCTCCTCTCTATGCCTCAGGTTCCTCATCTAAAAAATGATGGGGTTGGATTAGCATTTGATGATGCCTCAGACTCAAGTAAACATTATTATCATCCTTATAGCTAACACTGCATACTGTCCCAAAATAAAAAGAGCAACTATCATCAGCTGAGTGCTTGCTATGTGCCAGGAACTGTTTTAAATACTTTACATACATCTAATCCTCACAATAAGCCTATGAAGCGTGTATTGTTATTATCATCCTCACTATACAGATTAGGAGTCAGAGGTAAGAAGAGGTTAAGTAAGTGATAGATCTGTCATTTGAACCTAGCCTTTGTGTATCCAGAACTAGTACTTTCCCTTTACATTCTTCATGGCTTCTTAAAGATAAGCACCACTCTTATAGCAATGGCGCTTAAGACTGTAGCTCCATGGAGACTAGAGCATTAACCTTGCTTAGTCATATTCCTTTGATCAGTTTTAAGCAGTAGGCCCATTTTCATTGCATATAACCATTGGCAGATGTAGTAATTCTCTCAAAACCAGTGTCCGTCATTCCTCATTCTGGATAATTTCACTTCAAAAATATTTAAGAAGCTAGTCTGCATGTTGCTGATGACTTTTTAAATTACAAACTAGTGTATGGTCCATTTATTGTTACTTTAGAAGCATGATTAACAATACAGCTAAACAGATCTTATCAAAATAAATAAAGTAAATGGTGCAACTTTAATTTTTCTCATGTATTTCCCTTTTACTCACCAACCCATAAAATCAATAATTGAAATAGATTCCTTTCTATTAATGTGAGTTTAATATAGCACTACACTATATGTGCTTATATATATGTGTGTGTCTACATAAATGATTTTATAAATATGTATGTATGTATACATACACATATGTATTTAAATATATGGTTTTAGAGGAGAATATATGGAACCTTAAGGATAATTTTTCACCTTTTCTCATTATTCTACCTTTTAAGGTTCTTTCACAAACATTGTAACTGGATCATGAGACCTTTATGATCCTTCCTAATTAAAAAGATTCTGATTTTTAAATTTTATTTGTATTTTGAGGGTTAGAAGTCCTCAACAACTCTGTGAACTAGGCCGAGCATTAGTTATCCTCTTCATTTACAGATGAGGAATCTGAAGCTCAGAGATAAAATGACCTGTTACAGATCACATAACTAGAAAGGAAAAGAGCCAAGGCTTGAAGTTAGATTTCCCTGAAGTCAGCATTCTACTTACTACATCATAATGTCACCTCTGCATTTTTCATGTATGATTTTATTCAAGCCTTGTATAGATCAGGCAAACTGCAACTGTTATGGCTGCAGATAAGCCCAGCGATGATCAGGGTTACTGAATCTGACCCGTATTTGGCCAGATACAGTGAAAGACAGTGAGGCTCTTTTGCAGGCAAGGAAGATATACAGGCAGGCTCAGGTCAAGACCGCAAAGACCTCCACGTGAACTTTTTATTCTTTGCAATGTGGGCTTCACCCTTAGGTCTAGGAAAAGGCATTGCTCAGATCAATTCTACTCATTGTTGCCCGGAGGGACCTTCCTCATTCATATCTATATACAATTCTTTCAAACTGCTTTCTGATGCAATTTGACTTTTGTTTGTATGATTATTTGTTTAATGCCTTCTCATCCTGCACATACACACTATAGACCATAAATGCCTTGAGGTCAAGGTCACACCTGCTTTTATTCATTACTATATCCCCAGAACCTGGAATTTGGTAAATAATAAATATTTGTTAAATAAATGTTGAATGCACGCAAATACGAAATGTTAATTGCTTACTCAGTGCTAGACTCTATTCTGGGTGCTGCTACCTTTTTGCCTATTAAACCTCACTGAATCATAATCACCCAATGAGAGGGTAAAGGACACTACCAGGTTGTATGACCTCAGGGCCAAATTTATTGTGAGTTGCTTTTACTTCCCAAATTTCCATTCAGTCTTCAATCTACTGCATTCTGGTATAAGGTTCCACCATTCTATTCGAATTGCTTCTTTCACAAATCTTGGAGGATTTTTTAAAACCTTATCCCACAGGACCACCAGGATTTGACATTGTCAGTAAATCCTCCTCCTCCTCTTCTTCTTATCTTACCTGGTAATATTCCATCATGGTTTCCCTTTTATACCTACATCTACTCTCTCCCATTCTTCTTCTTAGTCTCCTTTTCTTTTGAGGACCCTTAAGTGTTGTACTCTCTTCAGAAAATCTCCCTACTCTTCTCATTTATACTTTTTGAGTCATATAATTTCAACTACTATTTACAAACTAATACCATCTGGATATATAATTTCATTCCTAGATACTCTTAAGAGGTTCAACTCCACTTTTCCAAATATTTTCTGGCCAGTGGAGAGTACAGGAAGAACATTTGGCTTTTTGTTTATTCCTTTGTTTGTTTGTTTTGCAGAGAATGTGATATAAAAGCGTAATGCTGGGAAAACTTCTAGCATATTTGGGTATCAGTGTGAATAGTTAGAGGCTGTTATGGACTGAATGTTTTTTCCCTCCTCCCCAAATTCATATATTAAAATCTAACCCTCAGCGTGATGGGATTATGAGGGAGGACTTTTGGGAGGTGATTAAGTCATGAGGCTGGAGCTTCACTAATCCCATTAATGGGATTAGTGTTCTTATAAGAAGAGACCAAAGAGCTAGTTTGCTGTCTTTCCACCATGTGAGGATCCAAGGAGAAGATGGTTGTCTGCAGGCTGGACAAGAACCTTCACTGGAACCTGACCATGCTCATGCTGGCACCCTGATCTCAAACTTGCAGCCTCCAGAACTGTGAGAATAGATTTCTGGTGTTTATAAGCCACTCAGTCTATGGTACTTTGTTACAGAAGCCCAAACTGACTAAGAAGCATTCATTTTATTTTCTTTCTACAGATTTTTTTTTAAGAAAAGAAAAATAAAACTAGCATAAAATAGAACCTAATAAATATTTTTGAATGAATACATGAGTGAGTGAACAAATTAGAGAAATTGATTGGTCTAGAAAAACTTCGTACTTAGTATTTTCCAAATCTAATTTACCATTGTAACAATTAATGATAATAATATATTGGGTTTCTGATCTCTTTAATCTACTTACTTTCCTACTGCCACTGCCCTCATTCAGACTTTCATCATCTCTATTTCCAATAATGTGTTCCCCTCTAATCTGCCTTCCATATAATCCCCCAAATGATCTTTCTAAAAGCAAATTTGGTTGTGTCAGTGTCCTGCTAAAACTCTTCAATGACCTTAATTTTATATACATTAGAGGATTAATTAGAGTTTATATTCAAGAGGTTGCCCCTTTCTGTGTGCTAGTCACATTGAATTACTATCTGTCCTTGACTCACTACTTTTATTTCATGTATTTCTTATAGAACTTCAACTACTTAAGAGAGCCTTGCTATTCTTTTACCTCTGCCTTTTATACATTCTGTATCACCTGTCTGAAATACTTTAACTTTCTGTGATGTTTAATATTAGGTTTCAACTTGATTGGATTGAAGGATGCCTAGATAACTGGCAAAGTATTGTTTCCCGGTGTGTCTATGAGAGTGTTGCCAGAAGAGGTTAACATTTGAGTCAGTGGACTGGGAGAGGAAGATCCACCCTCAGTGTGGATAGGCACCATCCAATCAGCTGCCAGCGTGGCTAGAACAAAGTAGGCAGGAGAAGGTGGGATAAAACTGGCTTGTTGAGTCTTCTGGCTTTCATCTTTTCTCCCATGCTGGATGTTTCCTTTTGTTTCTCCTGCCCTTGGACATCAGACTAGAGGTTATTTGGCCTTTGGACTCTTGGACTTACACCAGTGATTTGCCGGGGGCTCTCAGGCTTTCAGCCACAGACTGAAGGCTGCACTGTTGCCTTCCCTACTTCTGAGGCTTTTGGACTTGGACTGAACCACTACTGGCTTCTTTCTTCCTCAGCTTGCAGACAGCCTGTCTTGGGACTTCACCTGCGATCGTGTGAGCTAATTCTCCTTAATAAACTCCCTCGCATATATACATATATACTATTAGTTGTGGCCCTCTGGAGAACCCTAATACACTTTCTTACTTTACTTATAACTCACTGTAAAGCCCTTAGTACATCGTCTGGTATATAGTAAGCATTTGATAAGTGCAGTGAGTATCATACCATCATTGACGTTATTGTCGTTGTTATCATCATCGTTAGGTGTGAGGGATCCTAGCATATCCTATGTATCAGAGATTTTACAGATGACTTAGTCAAATTTGCATTTTATACATGGACAAATAGATCCAGGAAAAGGAAGAGGTTGGTTCGGACTTTTGCAGCTTGTAAGAAAGACAGCAAATCAAGAGAGCTAGAACCTAGCTGAACTAACTTTGTTCATTGCCCCAATAGGCCTCTTATGGTTTTCAGGTTATTTCACCTTCTGACTAATTGGTAGCAGCAACTGATACAGAGGAAAGAGCATGGCTAATCTTAGCTGTGCTCAAGTTGTGGCTGTTCTATTTAGTTGATAATATTATTCAACTCATAGAGCCATTAAAATGCTCCCCTCCGCAACCCCTGCTGACCTCGTATTTGGCACATTTCCCCTCAAACACCTAGGTTAGGGGGATTCCAGAACTTATAACTATGCTGGGCTAAGCAGTAGTTGGTTTTTAAAACTTGTAGGAGGGAAATATCATGGAAAGAAAGTTAGGAGCATATTGTCTTCAGGCATGAGCAGAAACTAAAAATAGATTTCTGCATACGGGTTTCTAGTGGTGCTTGGGAATGCAGCCGACTGAACACAACATGGCCATATCCTGGAGCTCTGCCAGCTTTGCCCTCCCTATGAGGGGCACAGGTGCATCTGTGCCTGTGGCCCATATTATACATCCTTAAGAGGTTCAAGTATGTTTGGATTCAACAAGAGGTATAGAGAGGCCTGCAGAGTGTTCTAGGCATTTCTGGACCAGGTTGCTACATTGTAGTACTCAGGGACCCATATATCCATCTGTAGAAAATTTTGTAGGACTGCTTACCTAGTTTCAAGAAGAAAGTGCCCTCAATGTTCTGTATGTCGTCTTCTTGTCCATACTTCTGTCTCTCTCAGATCTGATATTTTTCCATTTGAGCTTGAATAAATCAGACTGGGATGATCTTCATATAGGGAGTTTATAATATTCCTCTCCTCCTGTGCAGAGAAGCTGAACTTATATCAAAGAAATGGAAACTTTTGTTCATAAAGAGGAAGTAAAGTAGCATGTATTGATTTTCTACCATTTTCTTGTTTATTTTTTAAATACATCCTTTGAAATAGATAATAATGTCTTTTAACAATTAAATTGAGATATTAATAATCAGCAATTCTACTAACTTAAGAAAGATGACAAAGATAGTGAGCGCCAGAGTAAGATTTTAAATGAAGCCCTTACTTCTGCTTTACCATGAAATCTCCAAGTAGCTCTGTCACCTTTCTTCCTCACTTTTCAGCTGCGCCTTCTTTAAGGTCTCTGGGTTGCATTTGCACCCCTATTAGCTAAATACAAATTATATACTTCCATCCCTCACTCCTTGTTTCTGCCTTCCTTCCCCTCCCCAAAAGTGTCTCATTTCTCTGACTCTTGCTTTTAGATTGAGTGCATGATATTGATCAGGATCTCAGTAAAAGTATCACTTTCTGATTAATTTCTTCCCCCAAATCCTTATTAGATGTGAATTGTATAATTGTTAAAAATAGGCACTAGCTCACTTTGCTTCACGATGTGCAGTAAAGAAGTTATATATGTGGGTTGCAACAAAAAGTATCTGTATCAATTCCATTAGTTTGCCAGCTTGGAGGATAAATGAGAGGGAGAGAGAGAGAGAGCACCAGAGAGAATGAGGTTTGAGGAGGGGGATGGAGAGGGGAGACAGAAACAGACAGAGAAAGGAAGGGATTTAGAATGAAAAGATTTGGTTTAGGCCTCTGGCATTATGTGACTAGCATATATTGTTTAACCTCTGTACGCCTTAATTCCTTCATTTACAATAAGGAGACTCATCTCTGCTCTCACCTTCTCAGAAGGTGTGTTAGTCAGTGTTCTCCAGAGGGACAGGACTAATAAGATAGATGTATGTGTGAAAGGGAGTTTATTAAGGAGTATTGACTCACATGATCACAAAGTGAAGTCCCACAATAGGCTGTCTGCAAGCTGAGGAGCAAGGAAGCCAATCTGTGTCCTAAAACCTTAAAATTAGGGAAGCTGACAGTGTAGCCCTCAGTCTGTGGCCTAAGGCAAGCAAACCACTGTTGTAATTTCAAGAGTCCAAAAGCTGAAGAACTCAGAGTCTGATGTGCAAGGACAGGAAGCATCTGGCATGGAAGAAAAATGAAGGCCCTAAGACTCAGCAAGTCGATTCCTTCCATGTTAGTCTGCCTGTTTTTATCCTAGCTTTGCTGGCAGCTGATTAGATGATGCCCACCCAGATTGAGGGTGAGTCAGCCTCTCCCAGTCCACTGACTCAAATGTTAATCTCCTTTGTCAACACCCTCATAGATACACCCAGGAACAATACTTCACATCCTTCTATCTAATCAAGTTGATATTCAGTATTATATCACACAAGGGTAGTGTGAGATCAGTGAAGATGTGGATATAAATTTATTTTATAGATTGCAAAGTGCTTTACAATTACAGATTGTAATAAGAACATTTATTTGGTATTTAAAAAATAATAGTGTTATATGTATTTTTTCTTTCTTGCTTATTTCTCAATATTTTGGTTCATGATTTGTGATTCTATTGTCCATAATTTTCTCTACTTGTGTGAGAGTTCTAGAGTCTCTGGAGTCTAGGCCAGGAGTTACAGGAAGCAATCTCTAACCTGAGGTTGCTGTAACCCTGAATTCAGGCAAAGGAGTAGAATCACAAAACTGGAGCACAGAGTAGAGAGCCAGAGTCTGATAAGCGAAAAATAAGCCAATTGTCTAAATGGGGTATCTGAGCTGGGAATGTGACCTCAAAATTCTGTAACCTGAGAGCAGGATGAGCCAATTGTAGACTAAGGGAATTTCTCAGTAAAGGCTGGACATTTGCAACTGTATATGTGTTGCCTTTATTTAAATATGGACCTGGGTTATTTTGAACACACATCATACAGATTATTTTCATTTTGATGTGTTCTGACTATCAAGCTACTCTTTCAGATATGTCTCATAAATCACTTTCAAGGCAATTAGGGTCTTTCAGGTTGTTGGAATTGAATTCATCGTGACTAAAATTATTTGAGCATTCATATTTTTTCCAAAGTTCCCATTCTTTCTGATTTCATTAAAAACTGTGCCTCTTTTTTTTTTTTCAAGACATAGAACAATTAAGATCATTTGTTTCCTTTGTGAGAGAGTTCTACTTTGCTTTGGAAATGTATCATCTCAGAAGTAATATTGTTTTTCTTACCACCTGTGAACATCTGATAGCTATTAGTCAAGGTTATCCAAAGAAACAGAGCCAACTGAGTGTGAATATATAGAAAGAGATTTATTATGAGGAATTGGCTCACATGATTATGGAGGCTGCTAAGTCTAAATTCTGCACTGTGACTTGGCAGTCCAGAAACCCAGGAGAGCCAATGACTCAGTTCCAGTTTGAAGGCCCATGGCCTAGAGACCCAGAAGAGCCAGTGGTGTAGATGAAGGCCACAGGCAGTCTGCTGCTCTTGGCAGGAGAGGTTGATGTTTTTGTTTTTGCTTTGTTTTGTTTTTGTTCTATTCAGGCCTTTAACTGATTGGATAATGCTAACCCACGTTATAGAGGACAATCTGCTACTTAAAGGTTATTGACTTAGATGTCAATCTTATCCAAAAATATCCTTCATTTTGATACATCAAATTAATTGTTACAATAGGTAAAAAGAAAAAATTTTGTCCATACATATTATATACTAGTATTGCTTTTTTTTTTTGAGACGGAGTGTTGTTCTGTCTTGCAGTGGCGTGATCTCAGCTCACTGTAAGCTCCGCCTCCCGGGTTCACACCATTCTCCTGCCTCAGCCTCCCTAGCAGCTGGGACTACAGGTGCCCATCACCACGCCCAGCTAATTTTTTGTATTTTTAGTCGAGACAGGGTTTCACCATGTTAGCCAGGATGGTCTCGATTTCCTGACCTCGTGATCCACCCACCTCGGCCTCCCAAAGTGCTGGGATTACAGGTGTGAGCCACCACACCTGGCCTGCATTTATTTTATATATACACATCATATTGAATAAAATACATAATAAACATAATACCAGATTCAAGAAAAATAAAATAAAAAATATAATAGCAGAGTCAAGAAAAATAATCACATACTTTTACCACAGAAAGTTTTTCACTACTATTTTGACACTTTTATTCCAGTCTTTAAAACCACATTTGTATAGTTGAGCTTATATTACCTGTACCATTTGTTATACTGGTTTATCACATATTATTATATAAACATTTATCATACTACTAAAAATATATGAAAACTACATTATTTTATATACTTAAGTAGTATTTTATGTACCCTTTGCTTGATAATTTTAATTGCTGCCAATTTTCTTTGTTATAAATAATGCTTCAATGAACATCTTCATGAATAAAAGTCTCCATCTGCATGTTGACTTTTGTTTTATATCACATTTGTAGGTAAGATTATTGGTTTTGATTAAATAAATATCATACAGAATGTTGCATTGGTTTCAAATGGGATAATCGGAGCAGCAGATTTAAATTTTATTGAGGGCTCTTTTTCTATTACCAGTGGAATTTGAATCCTATTAGGAAAGACATATTTTAAGAGTCACTACAAAATAATCAAATCTCTAGGGCAGTCTTCTCACAACAATTTGTTAGCATTTTAATAGGTTTTAGGTATTTAAACTCATTCTTCCAGAGTGCTTACCACGGATGCTTTCTGTGAGACAGTTCCTCTTGGAAAGTTACACTGACCAGTTTTAGGGAATACATTGCTGCTATGTTAAGATTGTTTGGGCAGTGGAGACTAGAACTGAAGGACAGTGGTTGTTGTAAGGGCTAATTATACAGCTAATGGCTTTGCTTAGCATATCAATAAGCATTTCCTAAACTGAGTCTCCTTTCTTCTGCCAATAGGATTCTTCCAAATGTGAAGATATTATGTCATTGAGCTGGAGAGTTTTCTCTACTCCCATACAAATGGCATCATGTACTGATGCTTTCTGACAGAAACATAGGGAACATCTTGTTTTTTTCCTGTTACTTCCACACACCCATGATATTCAGAGGTTGCCCTGATAAAAACATAGAACTGAGGCCAAAATCTGTCACTCACATTTGAATTTTGGCAAGTTTTAGATAGAGAATCTTGTCGTGTCTCTAAGGTACACCTCATCAAAGGGAAGAAAAGGAAGATGGTGGTAAAAGGAATAATTGTTTAGGCAAAGCCCTGTAGGAAGCTGGAGATAATGGCATGGGGAGCAGCAGCAGTGGCAGCATGGTTCTTTGAGCTCTTGCTATGTACTAGGCACTGTGGTTCAATAATTTGCATACATTATCATATTGAATACTCACCATGAGCCCATGGAATACATGTATATTATTATCATCCTCATTTTGTAGATGACAAAATAGAATGTAAAAAAGGTAATAACTTGCAAAGAGCCACATAGTTAGAATGAAGTCATACTAATAGAACAGGGTAAATTAAATCTCATCCACTTCTGTAATTGGCTTTGAACAGAACTAGAGAAATGTTTCTCTTGAATAATGGAGAGCCGGTGAGAATGGGTACTAATGCAGTTAAATATGAACAGAGGAAATGTAAGGTGACTGAGCCTCTCTGAATGTTATTTTCTCTGTGAAGTAGGATACTGAGGTTCTGAATTTGGAGAAGGAAGGAATACCTTGAAGGGTGAGTATGGAGGTGAGGGTGACTTGGGAATACTAATGACGATTTGAAGTAGACAGTGAGAGGATAGGCAAAAGTTGATTAAATACTCACAGAAGGGATGTTGAGCATTCCCAAGCACCCAGTGGAATCTGAAGGCTAAAGATAAATAGTGCATTCAGTCACACAGTGGTTTGAAGAAAACTCCTGTGGCAGGAGCCACTGATGCATTGCATAGGAAATCCTAGCAGCATGTGAAATTCGGTAACTCCCTGGTTCTACATGATTCAGTTGAAAACAGTCTTGCTAAAAAAAAAGAAGCAGTTGAATATATACATTTTTCCAAATTTTAATTCAACTAAAATATTTTTCCTAATGCTTAATTAGATTTTGTTTTGTTATGAGGAAATTACTAGAAATTGATAAAAGTTATTAAAATCATATAAAAATTCTGCCATATTAAATCATGGCATAAAGAATTCATAATTTTTTAAACAATCAGTTAATTAAACAAAATTGTGGTAGACTTTGGAAAAGCAAAAATAATAAAGATACATAGGTTTCACAGCCCTCAAGGATCATATAGTGTAATGGTGCCTACACAGGAATAAATAGATAATTACAGCACCTTATTATAAATGCTATTACAGAGAAAGTACAGTGACGTATCTTTCTGCTCTGGCTGCTCTCACAAAACACGACACTGGATGACTGGATGACTTAAAGAACAGAAATTTATGTTCTCACAGTTCCAGAAGCTAGGAGTCCATGATCAAGATAGTGGCAAATTTGGCTTCTAGTGAGAGTTCTCTTTCTGACTTACAGATGGCTTCCTTCTTGCTATGTTCTTATGTGGTCTTTCTTCTGTGTGTATACTCAGAGAGAAGGCTCTCTGGTGTATTTTCCTACGAGGACACTAATTTTTTTGGATCAGGAGCCCACCTTTATTACCTCATTTAATCTTAGTTATTTCCTTTGAGACCATATCTCTAAGTACAGCATCACTAGGGGTTGGGGATTTAATGTATGAGTGGGGGGTGGCCAGAAGCATTTAGGTCATAACAAGGATGCTGTTGAATTACATATGAGAGCCGTAACTCAGGAATGGAGGTGGTAAGGCAAAGCCTTCTGCAAGAAATGATTTTAAAATTTTAACATGAAAACTAAAGGAAGTTACTCAGATAAATGGGGAGACAGGCGAGAGTGACTCAGATAGAAGAGGATGATTATCTGAAAGATCTTTCAGAAGACAAAGAGAGAGCATGACACTTTTGAAAGAATAAAGTAAGTTTGTTGGTGTTGACCCTTAAAGTAGGGGTAGGAAGTAGAGGTGAGTAATTGAAAGTAGGAGGAATATAAAGATAAGCAAAAAATAAATCAAGCAGGTCCTTGAAGCAATGATAAAGAATCTGGGTTATATGATATTGAAGAGTTTTGGATACAAAAAAGCCCAGATCGAGAACACTACAATAAATACCAAACTCTTCAATGCCCAGACACTGAAGAACATCTATAAGCATAAAGATAATCCAGGAAAACATGACCTTACCAAATGAACTAAATAAGTCACTGGAGACAAATCCTGGAGAAAGAAAGATATGTGACCTTTCAGACAAAGAATTCAAATAGCTGTTTTGAGGAAACTAAAAGAAATCCAAGATAACAGAGAAGGAATTTAGAGTTCTAACAGATAAATTTAACAGAGAAGTTAAAATAATTAAAAAGAATCAAGAAAAAATTCTGGAGTTGAAAAAAGACTCAATGATCTATTGCCTACAAGAAACACATTTTGCCTATAAAGACACACATAGACTAAAAATAAAGTGATGGAAAAGATATTCCATGCCAAAAAAGAGGAGGAATTGTTATACATGTGTCAGACAAAATAGATTTCAAGAAAAAAAGATAAGAGGAGACAAAGAAGGTCATTATATTATGATAAAGGAATCAACTCAGTAAGAGAATGTAACAATTGTAAATATATATACACCCAACACTGTAGCACTCACATGTATAAAGCAAATATTATTAGAGCTAAAGAGAGATATTTTTCCAATACAATGATAGCTGGAGACTTCAACATCCCACTTTCAGCATTGGACAGAACACCCAGACAGAAAATGAACAAAATCATACTTAATATCCACTATAGACCAAATGGAACCAATAGATATTTATGAAACATTTCATTTAATGATTGCAGAATGCACATTCCTTTCCTCAGCACATGCATCATTCTCAAGGATAGACCACATGTTAGCTCACAAAACAAGTCTTAAAACATTCAAAATTTGATGGCCAGGTGTGGTGACTCATGCCTGTAATCTCAGCACTTTGGGAGGCCAAGGCGGGCAGATTACCTGAGGTCAGGAGTTCATGACCAGTCTGACCAACATGGAGAAACCCTGTCTCTACTAAAAATGCAAAATTAGCCAGATGTGGTGGCTCATGCCTGTAATCCCAGCTACTCAGGAGACTGAGGCAGGAGAATCACTTGAACCCAGGAGGCGGAGATTACAGTGAGCCAAGATGGTGCTATTGTACTCCAGCCTGGGCAGCAAGAGCAAAACTCTGTCTCAAAACAAAACAAACAAAACAAAACAACAACATTCAAAATCTGAAATAATATCAAACATCTTCTCTAACCACAATGGAATACAACTACAAATCAATAACAAGAGGAATTTTGGAAAATATACAAACACATTAAAATTAAACAATATGCTCCTGAATGAGCACTGGACAATGAATAAATTAAGAATAAAATAGAAAATTTTCTTTCAAGAAATGATAATGGAAACACAGTATACCAAAACTTAGGGGATACAGAAAAAGCTGTGTGAAGTGGAAAGTTTATAGCTATACGTGCCTACATCAAAAAGGAAGAAATACTCCAAACAAGCAACCTAACAATGCATCTTAAATAACTAGACAATCAAGAACAAACCAAACCCAACATTATTAAAAGAAAAGGAATAATTAGCCTCAGAGCAGAAATAAATGAATTTGAAATGAAGAAAACAACACAAAAGGTCAATAAAACAAAAAGTTGGTTTTTTGAAAATAAAAACAAAATTGACAAGCCTTTAGCTAGACTAATTTAAAAAAGGATGAGTTTGTGTCCTTTGTAGGGACATGGATGCAGCTGGAAACCATCATTCTTAGCAAACTATCACAAGAACAGAAAACCAAACACCGCATGTTCTCACTCATAGGTGGGAACTGAACAATGAGATCACTTGGACTCAGGAAGGGGAACATCACACACCGGGGCCTATCATGGGGAGGGGGGAGGGGGGAGGGATGGCATTGGGAGTTATACCTGATGTAAATGACGAGTTGATGGGTGCAGCACACCAACATGGCACAAGTATACATATGTAACAAACCTGCACGTTATGCACATGTACCCTACAACTTAAAGTATAATAATAATAAATAAATTTAAAAAAAAAAAAGAAAAAAGAAAGAAAACCCAAATAAAATCAGAGATAATAAAAGAGACATTACAACTGATAACATAAATTCAAAGGATCACTGTTGGCTACTATGTGCAACTATATGCTAATAAATTAGAAAATATAGAAGAAATGAATACATTCCTAGACACAAAACCTACAAGTATTGAAACTTGAAGAAATCCAAAACCTGTATAGATCAATAATAAGTAATGAAATCGAAGCCAAAATAAAAACTCTCCCAGCAAAGAAAAGCCTATGATCTGATAGCTTCATTGTTGAATTGTACCAAACATTTAAAGCAGAACCATTACCAATCCTACTCAATCTGTTCTGAAAATTAGAGGAGGAGGGAATAATTTCACTCATTAAATGAGGCCAGTATTACCCTGATACTAAAACCAGACGAAGATACATCAAAAAGGAAAACTATAGGCCAATATCATTGATGAATATTGATGCAAAAATTTTCAACCAAATAATAGTAAACCAAATTTGACAAAACATTTAAAAATTTGTTGAATTAATACTTGTTCATTCGTCATGAACAAGTAGGAATTATCGCAGGTATGCAAAGATGGTTCAACATATGCAAATGTACTAATGTGATCCATCATACCAATGGAATGAATAATCTATATGATTCTTTCAATTGATGTGTGATGTGGTTTGGCTGTGTCCCCACCCAAATCTCATTTTGAATTATAATAATCCCCATGTGTCAAAGATGAGACCAGGTGGAGACAATGGAATCGTGGGGGTTGTTTCCCACATACTGTTCTCATAATACTGAGTGGGTTCTCACAAGATCTGATAGTTTTATAAGGGGCTTCCCCCTTTGCATGGCACTCATTCTCTCTCCTGCTGCCCTGTGAAGAGGTGCCTCCTGCCATAATTTTAAGTTTCCTGAGGCCTCCCCAGCCATGTGGAACTGTGGGTTAATTAAACCTCTTTTCTTTATAAATTACCCAGTCTCAGGTATTTCTTCATAGCAATGTGGGAATGGAGTGATACAATGCTGAAAAAGTATTTGATAAAATTCAACATCCTTTCTTGGCAAAAACCCTCAAAAAACTGTGTATAAAAGCAACATACATGAGCATAGTAAAACCCATATATGTCAGACCCATAGCTAGTATACTGAATGGGAAGAAAACTGAAAGCGTTTCCTCTATATCTGGAACACAACAAGGGTGTCCACTTCACCACTGTTATTCAAGATAGTACTAAAGTTCCTAGCTAGAGAAATCAGACAAGATAAAGAAATAAAGGGCATCCAAGCTGGAAAGGAAGAAGTCAATTATCCTTGTTTGCAGATGATACAATTTTATTTGGAAAAAAATCTAAAGAGTCCACCGGAGACCTATTAGAACTCATCAACAAATTCGATAAAGTTGCAGGATACAAAATCAACATACGAAAATCAGTAACATTTTCATATGCCAGCAGTGAACAATCTGAAAAAGAAATAAAAAAGTAATCCTTTTTATGATAGCCACAAATAAAATTAAACACCTAGAAGTTAACCAAAGAAGTGAAAGAGAATACTATAAAACATTAATGGAAGAAATTGAAGAAGACCCCTAAAATGGAAAGATATTCCATATTTATGAATTGGAAAGATCACTATTGTTAAAATGTTCATACTACCCAAAGCAATCTACAGATTCAATGCAATCCCTATCAAAATACTAATAACATTTTTCACTGAAATAGAAAAAAAATCCTAAAATGTATATGGATTTACAAAAGACCCAGAAGAGCCAAAGCCATCCTCAACAAAAAGAACAAAACTGGAGGAATCACATTACCTGATTTCAGATTATGCTACAGAGCTACAGTAACCAAAACAGCATGGTACTGGCATAAAAACAAACATAATAGACCAGTGGAACATAATAGAGAACCCAGAAACGAATCCACATACCTATGGTTAATTCATTTTTGACAAAGTTGCCAGGAACATACACTGGGGAAAAAACAGTCTCTTCAATAAGTGGTGTGGGGGAAAGTGGATATTCATATGCAGAAGAATGAAACTAGAATCTCACCATACCTCACCAATCTCATCATATATGGTGACCTATGTCTCGCCATATACAAAAATCAAATCAAAATGGATTAAAAACTTAAATCTAAGATCTCGAATCATGAAACTACTACAAGAAAAAATTGGGTAAACTCTCCAGGACGTTGGATTGGGCAAGGTTTCTTGAGTAATTCCCCACAGGCACAGGCAACCAAAGCAAAACTGGACAAATGAGATCACACCAAGTTAAAATGCTTGTATACAACAAAGAAAACAATAAACAAAGTGAAGAGACAACCCAGAGAATGAGAGAAAATATTTTTCAACTACCCATCTGACAAGGGATTAATAACCACAATATAAAAGGAGCTCAAACAACTCTATAGGAAAAAAAGGCTAATAACATGATTAAAAATGGGCAAAAGACCTGAATAGACATTTCTGAAAAGAAGACATACAAGCAGAAAACAGTTATATGAAAAGATGCTTGACACCACTGATTATCAGAGAAGTGCAGATAAGGTACAATGACGTATCACCTCACCTCAAATAAAATGACTTTTATTCAAAAGACAAGCAATAACAAATGCTGGTGAGGATGTAGAGAAAAGGGAACCCTCATACACTTTCGGTGGGAATGTAAATTAATACAACCACTGTGGAAAACAATTTGGAGTTTTCTCCAAAAACAAAAAATATAGTTATCATATAATCCAGCAACCTCATTCCTAGGAATATACCCCAAAGAAAGGAAATCAGTATATCAAAGAGGTATCTGCCTCCCATGTTTATTTCAGCGCTATTCACAATAGCTAAGATTTGAAAGCAACCCACATGCCCATAAACAGAGGAATGGATAAAGAAAATGTGATACATATACAATGGAGTACTATTCTGCCATAAAAATAATGAAATCTTGTAATTTGCAACAACATGAATGAAGCTCTGGAGGTCATTATGTTAAGTGAAATAAGCCAGGCACAGAAAGACAAACTTTGCATGTTTTCACTTATTAGTAGGAGCTAAAAATTACAATAATTAAACTCGTGGACATAGAGAGTAGAAGGATGGTTACCAGAGGCTGGGAAGGGTAGTAGGGTGGTGGCAGGGAAATGGGGATTGTTAATGAATACAAAAAAATCAGAATGAATAAGACCTAGTATATGCTAGTACAATAGGCTGAGTATAGTCAGAAATAATATAACTGTACACTTTAAAAATAACTAAGAGTATAATTGGATTGTTTGTAACACAAAAGATAAGTGCTTGAGATGATGGACACCTTTTTATCCTGAGGTGATTTTTCTTCAGTACATGCCTGTGTCAAAATATCTCATGTAACCCAAAAACATGTGTACCTGTGTACACACAAAAATTTTAAAGAGTGGAAACAGTCAAATAGTTTTGAATATTTCTGACTTTGACTAATGGATGGCAAGTTATACTATATACTGATAAAGAGAATATGTTGGTCAGGGTTCTCCTGAGAAACAGAACCAGTAGGATATATATAAATATGTAAGAGGAGATTTTGTATGGGAATTAGGTGACAAGAGTATGGAGGCCCAGAAGTCCCACCATGTGCTGTCTACAAGCTAGAGAACCACAAAAGCCAGTGGTATAATTCAGTCCAAGGTTGAAGGTCTGAGAACCTGTGGGGAGGTGGGCTGAATGCCTCTCTAAGTCCTAGAGTTCACAAGTCTGAAAATCAGGAGTTCAAGTGGGGGGGGGAGAGAGAGAGAGAGAGAGAGAGAGAGAGAGAGAGTCTTCCTTTGCCTTTTTGTTCTGTTTGAGTCAATGAAATAGATGATGCCTGCCCACATTGCTGAGGGCAGATCTTTACTCAGTCTACTTATTCAAGTGCTAATCTCTTCTGAAAACATCCTCACAGACAGTCTGAAATATTGTTGAAATATTGGTTTACTAGCCATCTGGGCATTTCTTAACCTAGTCAATTGACACATATAATTAACCATTACAGGGGACAAAAAAGGAATAGCAGGTTTTGGTGTCTGGGGGCATTTTGAACATGTTGTATTAAAAGTATCCAAGACAAACAAAGTACTTTAATGAGATTTCTGCACAATGCTTGTAGCCTTTTTATTTTGTTTGTTTTGTCTGTCTTGGTTTGTGTTTCCTTCAATAGAAAGTAAGCTACAGTAGAGTAGAAAGCTTTCTAATCTATTCACTTTATCCATATACCTAGCTTGTTTTTGACACATAGTAAGCTTACAAATAAATTATTAGATGTAAGTGTAGATAAATGGATGAATGAAATTTGTAAGGAAGTTGGGAGAGCTAGTGTGCTGGCTAGAGAAAACAGAGAAAATTGTAGAGACAAGAGCATACTTAAATGCTGATGAGAAGGAGCTAGTATAAAGGGGAAGGTGAAATAAGGTAAAAACACATGAGGGGGATGTTACTGTCATTATTTTTTGTTTGCTTTTTTGCCAATTTGTTGTTTTAGTCCCCTTGTTTTTTACCTAAATACTCTTTTGATTCAGTTCTGGATTACTAATTTTACCTGTATATTATTCAAAGCTGGATCATTGTGTTACTGTGAGTTGTTATTAGAGAAGATCTTGGCACAGTAAAGAAAGGTCTTGCAAGTTATAGGGTTCTGACTTCTGCTGTTCCCTGACTTCTAATGATCGGAGAAGAGAAATAATTGAATAAATCACCTGCTTCATCCACACCACCTAAAGATACATGCATACCTAAAGATGCATGCATGCTTACTTTTCTGGTTTCTATTCTCTAGTTTCATTGTGGTATCTCCATTGTGGGCAGATATGACAGCTGACCCTGAGAAGGATTTTTTTTTTTTTTTTTTGGTGGAGTGGGGCCTATAACAGAAGCCATTCTGTATTATGCTTCTCTTTTCAAGAGGCCTAGAGCCTCCTCAACTCCCAGGCCATGGACCAGTACTGGTTTGTGGCCTGTTAGGAACTGAGCCACACAGCAGGAGGGGAGCAGTGGGCAAGTGAGCAAAGCTGAGCTCCGTCTCCTGTCAGATCAGCAGTGGCATTAGATCCTCATAGGAATGTGAACCCCATTGTGAACTGTGCATGCAAGAGATCTAGGTTGCACACTCCTTATGAGAATCTACTTGAATCACCCTGAAACCATCCCCACCCCCACTGTCTGTGGAAAACTTGACTCCCACGAAACTCGTCCTTATGCCAAAAAGGTTGGGGACCACTGGCCTAGAGAATGTCTGCATTTACTCATTTTCTCATTCATTCAACAACTATTTATTGAAGCCCTATCTTATGTTGGGAGCTGCACAGGAAGTGGAAATGGCTGGAGCTTTTTTCTTTTAGAGCAAAATTCAAATAGTTTGCCAACAGTGAAGAGGAGTGGGATCAGGAAATGATTTACATGAAAGCATTTGAAATTTTGCTGTATAATTTTATATTCTGCTTTTTTCACACAGTATTATATCTTGAGTATTTTTACACTTAAATGGTCTCAGAGTACAAAATACTCAAACATATAAACTATTTATTTTACATGTTGAATGTCATTTCTTTTTTCATATTTTTCTATTAAAAATCATGCTGAACAGTTCCCACACTAATTCCTAGTGTTTAGAAGAATCTTTTTTAGCTCAATTATATATGGTGACATCAGATTATTTCACTTCTCCCACTACTTACCAAACATACATGCATATACACATATGTAGATGCATGACCACATGCACACACACACATATTCATACACAAATGCCTACCTGCCTTTATTTTTTGGTACTTAGAAGTATGTATGTTACAGGGATGTTTGCATATTTCCCTGCATCTAGTATCTATCCTTTGCCTTCGGAAGTGTGGGGTGCAAACATTCCAGGATGCTTTGTGTATCAATAGTCCTGTCTTACCTTCTTTCAGTATTGCTATCTGGGAGTGAAGTCTCTGCAAGACAGAGGAAGACAAGTGAAGATTAGCATGGGAGAACAATAATCCCTCAAAAAGTAACTCTAATGCAGCACAAGGACAGCTATATAACTTTCTGGTTACTGGATAATTTGGTTGATGTAGACACTGGGTCTTCAATACCCTGTTAATATGAGAAGAGAATGGATAGAGTGTCTTCCTATCTTCTTCCAGTTGAGAGGGTAAGGGGATGCTCTGTTTTATGAGATTATGCTTGGGGAGGACCACTGATATATGGACCACTGATTAAATATGTATACCCCCAATCATTTTGGCACCAGGGACTGGTTTTGTGGAAGACAATTTTTCCACAGACAGTGGGGGTGGGGATAGATGATTCGAGTACATTCTCAGAAGGAGCATGTAACTTAGATCCCTCACATGAGCAGTTCACTACATACACAGATGCACACACACGTGTATATATATAATACACACACACACACACACACACACACACAGAGTAGTATTTTGGTGTGATTTTAACATTATTTCCAAGATATGTGTCATACCTTTTCTTTTATCTGCTCATTTTTTCCTTTTTCTCCTTTTTATATTCACCTTCTTGTACTTCTCTCAATCTCATTCATGCATTCTTTCATTCATTCAATACTTATTTAATACCTACCATGTTCTAGGAATTAAACCAATTAAAATTATTTTTTTAAAAAAAGGCCCTTTTTCTTCAAGTTGATACTTGTACCTAAATGATCATGTTACAGTATGTAAGTGCCCTGATCAAGATAGCCTAGGGTATCATGAGACCACATTTTACTCACAGCCTAGTACATAATCGGTGTTCAAATCATCTTAATGACCCCTCGATGTGTGTGCATATTTCAGCACAAACATATGAAAACATACTTTTGTCCCCCACAGGAGATGGATTAAGGTCATGCCAGTCAGCACCTCTGCAATAGCAAATGTGTCTCTATTATGGCTCAGCTTACAGAGTTAGGTGTGTCTAGCATTTTTTTTTTCTTTTCATATCCCTCTAGAACAGGGACCTTGTTTGAAAAAACAGGCAGGATTGATGGTTTGGCTTAATTTTTCTTCTAGGATTTAGGAAGTTTTATTCTTTTTGAAGCAAAGCATTAGGCAGAGAGATCAGAATGACAATGAACACCTGATTTTCTGTGCTGTGGGTCCAGGATCAACTGGGGATTGAAAAGCAGAGTTTGCAGATATAAATGAAGCTGTTCATTGACTCAGCCCATCCCCCCTGCTGAGGTGGACTTATCTCTGAAACAAAATCGTATACTTAGTGAATTTTAAGCAATGCAGGAGCGGAGGGAAGGTTAGGCTGACATATAGTGAATTGCTTGCACCAAATATATCCTTGCCATGGAAATTCTCAATTTAAGAAACTTTTAATATGTTTTCAGGGTTTACTTTATTCTTTCTTTTTTCTTTCTCTGGAGGAAGAGGGGGGATCTGCATCTCATTTAAGTTTTAAAATATTAACCATTCATGATGTGTCTGAAATATGAAGCAACAGTGATTTGGGGTGGTAGCAGGCTGACCCTGTGTTTCTTACAGAAGTTGCCTAGCTTTAAAAACTGGATTAGGCCCAATGGGTAAAGCAGGATTTTGAACGTGAATTTCAGATCGATCTCTTGCCTCTGACAGTTATTGCATGAGTTCCAATCACATTAGCACCTCTTTGGCTTGGGCCAGAATTTATAGCATAAATTCAACATTTTTCAAATCTTAATCAACCCAGAGGTCATTCTCCTCAAAGTGCAGTTTTGTTGCTGCCACTAGAAAATCAATGGAGAAGGGTTGATACTTTCCTGTTGCCACAGCACAAGACACAAAATGAAATACTCCAGGAAGGTCTGCTCCATTTCAGCTGCAACTCTCAGAGAATTTTTTTTTTTTTTTTTTTTTTTTTTTTTTTTGTCAGTGGCACTTTTCCTATCCAGGGGAAATAGACCAGTCAGCAGTAGAGTAATCAGATCAAAAGGGAAATTTGATTTTATTCCTCTTTGTCTTAAAATGCTTCTATTTCCATTGTCTGTAGAATAAAGTTTCAACTTTTTGGCTTGATATTCAGAGCCTTTCACATATTACCTATTCAGCTTAGCACATTGTCTGGCACACTGAAGTGTTCAACACATTTTGTTTTGAGTAATCAAGTAAATGAATTCTCTGTTATAGGTGTATCCACATCAGCTTTCTCCCTACATCACAATGCACTCTCAAGCCTTCAGGTCTTCACTCACACACAGCTCTATGCATTTAGTGAAACTTTTCCTCTTAATTCCCTATCAAAATACTCTTGCTCCTTTGAAACTTAACTCAGAAATCACCTCTGTGAACTTGCTTTTTCCCCTGCCTCAAGCCAACCAGGGCTAGTAGTTTCTTCCTCTGTGCTCCAACTGCATATTTTCATACCTCTCTAATAGCCCTTGGCAGTATTTTCTAAATAGGTATGGTTGGACTGGATTCTCTGATAAAACGTGAGCTCTGTTAGAGGCAAGACCTTGTCTTTTGCTTATCTCGCTTGAGAGTGCTGGAATATATGAATTGAAAAAATCAAAATTCTATGCAATCTAAAATCTTGGTCACATAACAATACAATATTGGGAATAAGAAGTGAATTTTCCACTGGATTGTACAATCTTCCAGCCTCTCCAGACTTTGATTTCTTAATACAGTGACTCAATTGGCCTAACTGATAACTAGAATTCATTCTTACTTTAGCTTTATTGTTACTGTTGTCACTATTACTATTGTTGTATTTATTATTTTACTTTCTCTATTACTACTAGTACCACTACTACTACTACAATAACCATTGCTACTTCAGTTAACTATGCCAGTACCATCATTCACTGAGTGCCTACTATGTGTGAAGCTTTGTTGTAATAACTTAACTTACATTACTGCATTTAATCTTTAAAACAACTACAAGTTAGGTATTATTTTCTTTGCTTCCCAGAGATGAAAACTGATTCTCACATGCTAAAAATATTGCCTAAAGTCACAGAGCTAGAATGTCACAGAGCTGGATTTTAAACCAACAATGACACACAAAATGTACATTTTACTAGAAATATATATTGTTTATGATTACAAAATAATATGTTCTCATGAAAAACATGGAAACTTCTGAAGAAAATAAAGATCAGTAAATTACTTTTAATTCTACAACTCAAAGAGAACCGGTATTAACATGCTGGTAAATTTCTTTCTAGTGTTTTCTCTATGCACGTATATGATATATGTGTGTGTGTGTGTGTGTATGTGTATACACAGTTGAAAATTGCACATTAGTTGACATGTGAAATTGGCATGTGACAAGGCTGGTGAGTAATCACTAACCATGTGTGGCTATTGAGTTCTTGAATGTGGCTAATATGACTAAGGAACTAAACCTAAGGAACTAATGAACTAAAATTTTACTTCTTTTGTCATTGCCTGGCCTGTGCCTCAAGTACATTAGTAGTTCACTATTAAGAGACTGCTCCTACCAAAAATAGAAGTTAAACATTGACCAATTCATTGACCAACTCATAACCATGTAGGAAAAGTCATTCTGAGAAACATAGTTCCTGGCTTAACTGTGTTTTCCACAGCTGCCATTTAGACAGCTCTGCTAGCTGTTATACTCCAGAGAAAAGGATATCCAACTAGTTAACCCCTCCAAAAACATAGAACTTTCTACAATAATGGGAATGTTCTCTGTCTCTGCTGCTTAATATAGTGGCCATTAACCACAATGTGGCTATAATTAGCCATAATGTGGCTATTGTGACTAAGAAACTGTAATTATAATTTTACTTAATTTACTTTAAAAAAATTTAAACAGCCACATGTTTAAATTTGGTAGGCCAATGACTACTGTATTGGACAGATAGATCTATAGCATCTGTTACTTTACCACCTGGGCACACTGTAGTAGTACCAGATGTTGAGATCAAGTTACGTCTAGAACAGCCAGTGCTCAGAACAGAGCTTACACACATCATGTGCTCAATAAATGTTGAATGAGTCTCCTAAATTCATCTTCTTTCCTTCACATTCTGCTTGTCTTCCAATATTTTGTCTCTTTATTAATGGTACCAGTATCCACCCATTTCCCCAAGTTCAAAACCTCATGGTTATCCTGGATTTTTCATGATCTCTCATTCCTACATTTAATCATAAGCATCTCTTACATCTGTTCCTCCTTTCTATCCCCACTGCCACTGTCTTTGTTCACTTCAGGCCATCATTAGCTCTTTGGATCACTATGCTAACGTTCTGACTGGTTTCTCTAGCTCAAGTCTGATCCCTTTCAGTCCATACTCCATACAATAGTAAGCAAGATCTTTTTAAAGGTCAAAAAGACCTTTAACCATGTAAGACTTTAAACCCTGTGATGTCTTTTCACTAACCTCAGGATAAAGTCCAAATTCTTATCCTGACCTATAAGGCCCTCTTCAATCTTGCCTGTGCCTCCTTCTTCATTCTCATTTCTGATCAATCTCTCACTCAGATTGTGTGCTACAACTGTGCTCAACTATTACCAGTTCCCATAGAGTACTAGGATCTGCTCTAGATCCATAACTTTGCACATTTCCTTTCAAGGAATGCCGTCCCTTCTTCCTTCAGCACTCTTTTCTAAGAATTTAATCTTCCTCTACCATTCATTCTTTAAGACTCAGCTCAGCATATCTCATCTTGAACCCTTCCCTCACACCACAGCCTGGTGTAAGGGCCTTTTTGATGCTGCATTGTACCCCATGCCTCTCTCTTCCACTCTCTATGAGCTCCCTAAAACTAGAAACTGTTATATTTTCAGGGATCAAGTAAAAGATCTAGCATATGCTTGTGGAATAAATGAATGGTCAGAGTCTCTGTCATAGATAATAAGCTGTCAAGGTAGTTGCTAGTGGGCCAAAACACAGAATGGATAATGACCATTATAAGATAACAGAATTTTAGGACTGGGACAGGCAGCATAGAGGGTATGGTAGAAAGACTATAGACTTTGGTATTCTAATCATAGCTCTACTACTTCCTGTAGTGTATATCTTAGATAAGTTATGAAACCTTTATAAGATAGTTTTCCTTATTTGTAAGAAAGAGAAAGCTATACCTATTTTATACTTGTGAAAAGTAATGCAAGCATGTAAAGTACCTAGCACAGGACCTTGGCACAAATAATCTTTAATACACACAGTTTCTTCCTTAGATATTTTTGAGTATGTCTCCTTCATTATTAGCGAAGTTTTCCAGCAGCCCTGTAATCCATTGTTCTTAGGATATATTGCAAATGAAATGCAATTTTTCCTATCATTGATCATACTCTTGTGCCAAGAACACAGGGCCATTTGAGGCCCCAGTTTCCTCCTATAAGAGAAGATAAACCTAAAGATGATTTTTAAAGATTTTCAAGTTTTAACAGCATAGTGGACAGATTCTCTGAGACTTCTGAGCCTTTATGAGAATTACAATGGTAAAATGGTAATCCAGTTATTTTTGCTGCATGAACATAACCATCTATGGTGATAGTCACTGCTCTGTGGCTCTGACCACTTCCATCTGTGTACTCATTATCTTTTTCTTTTCACAAATCATTCAGAAATGAATTGAATTTACCAGAGAGAAAGATTCCAATGTATTTAACTGGGTCCATAGAAATAGAGTCCAAGGGACTAGCCTAGCATGAATTTTGCTGGTTATTCAGAGAATGACAGTCTTTCTCCTTGCTTAGTCTACTGCCTGTGCTAGGGAATTCTACAATTATCAGAATCCTCAATTGGATTATACCTTTATGTAAGTCAAGCAAGTGAAGTATTAAAAATGACATAATGCTGGAAACCATCATTCTTAGCAAACTATCACAAGAACAGAAAACCAAACACCGCATGTTCTCACTCATAGGTGGGAACTGAACAATGAGATCACTTGGACTCAGGAAGGGGAACATCACACACAGGGGCCTATCATGGGGAGGGGGGAGGGGGGAGGGATTGTATTGGGAGTTATACCTGATGTAAATGACGAGTTGATGGGTGCAGCACACCAACATGGCACAAGTATACATATGTAACAAACCTGCACGTTATGCACATGTACCCTACAACTTAAAGTATAATAATAATAAATAAATTTTTAAAAAAATGACATAATTCATTTTTCCCAAGAAATGTAAGCCATGGCTTCTCTTGTAGTAGCTAATCTGATTTCCTTGTCATATGAAACCTTAAAAGGGTCTTCCAAGAGCACAGGACCACAGAGTTTCCCCTTCTTCCTCACTGTCAGCTCTATAAACAGGAGCTCAGATTTCCTCTCAATTCAAGATGTCTTTGGTGACATTTATAAATGAGTCCATGTTTAAATGTTTTGCTGAGCTCTCAGGAATATTTATAACAAGTAGTGTCAGGAAACCAGCTTAGTTCAGGCCTGAGAAAGGGCTTAAGAGGACAAGCAGTGTTGGGCTACAAAACAAGAAGCCATGTTTTAATACTAGCTCTACTATTTATCAGCTGAACTACTTGACTTCTCAAGTCAAGCCTCAGTTTCCTCTTCTGTAAAATGAGAGTAATAGTACTTAGTTTTCAGGACTATGGTAGGTTTGAAATAAATTAACCAGCTAGGTAAATAGAAGAACAAAGGGCTTTGGAGACATGTAAGGTGGATTTAAGGTCTGTTTCCTCTGTTGACTTGCTGTTTGCCCTCAGTCAAATTATTTCTCCTTTCTGAGTCCCTTTTTACACAGTAAAAAAAATTGATGATCTCTGTTCAAGCTAGCAAGTCTGTGATGTCCAAGTCATTCCTCATTCTTAGCTGAAGGAAGGAGGTAACAGCACTACAATCTCCCCCTCAAAGAGGTTTTTGGTGCCACAAAGTTGGACCTTCAACCAAGCCAATTCTAGTTACCTTGTTTTATCTCCTTCCAAGTCACCTCTTCATTCTTAATGTATTGTCCCCACTCAAAATGATTTCATGGTTTTCTTGCTCTAAACATTTTTATCTAAATGAGACATAATTTATTCTCAAATTGCCTTTCTAAAACCTCTGATGTATTCATATTTGTGTCCCAGCAACATAGGCTTCAAATCTTAGAGGAACCTCAGCCATTCTGTTACTTTCTTGCTCCTTATCCATGATTTCTTCTGCAGTTTTCCTGACACAGGGCATTAAACTTCTGTGTGAATGCATCTGGTGATAAGGCACTCACTAGTAGGGAACCCAGATTGTTTTACAGAGCTTTGCAGTTTGATTCTACAGTTTACACTAAGGGGACATTACTATTCCAGATATTATGTATTAGCATATGAAACAAAAACCTGGGCATTTGTGGCAATGCTTTGATTTAAGTTATATTTCTGTGATGTTGTAGCATATTTAATCAAGAATCATAGGATAATGATTGAAGTATTGAGTGCTGGATCTGACATTTACTACTGTATGATCTTGGACAGGTCTAACCATGTCTCTGCTTCTCTTCATTTGTAACATGGATATACAAATAGCATGCCTTCCTCTAGGTTGCTGAGAAGATGAACTATTATAACCTAAGTAATATGCTTTAGAAAGTGCTGCAGCAGGGATCAGCAAACCATTGTCCCTGGGCCAGCTATTTGTTTTTGTAAATAAAATTATATTTTAACACAACAATGCCCATTTATTTATGTGTATTTGGCTGCTTTCATGTTACAGCTTTGTCAGAGTTGAAGAGTTGCAACAGACACTCTATGGCCTATAAGCCTGAACTATTTACTATCAGGCCCTTTATGAAAAAGTTTGCCAACTCCTGTACTATACAAATATGTGTTATTATTAGAATTTTAAAAGGATTATTTTAGGAAGGGGCATAGGATGATGGTATAGAAGTATGGTAATAGAAATAGATCTAGTCAACTGACTGGGGGACATAAATTGAGTACCTAACAATGTCAACCACTGTCCTATGTGTTTTTTGTGTATTATTTTGTTTAATCTTTACAAAACATTGTGTGTTGGGCATCTTATATCCATGTTACAAATGAACTGACCCTTATAACTTGACCAAGACTACAGTGGCAGAGCTAGGATTCAAATTTAGATATCTGATTCCAAAATTCATGTTCCTTTTATGAAGCCGCCTTACCTCTTATAGTTACGGCTTCAAATATTGTAACTCTTACCTGTTAAAGAGTCTTTATGAAAAGCATTAAGGATCTGAAAAGTTACATATGATCAAGTTAATAATGGGTACAAAAGTCTAGCATACATTATAAATGCATCAATATCAGAAAGGAGTTTAAATATATAACTAGGATTGGTGCTTTGAAAACATAGAAACATAATAGCAAAAACTAACAGACTGGTAAAGATTGAATAGTAAGGATTACTGAATTTTTGAATGTTTTGACATTACCACCACATTTTTGTCAGCACATACCAACCTTATTCAGTTTAGGTATCTATTAGTTCATTACTTAAAATCTCAATGGAATCACACATGGTGAAAAGACAGGATGAAAGGAGTCTATAAGCTGACAGGCTGATTCATCTCCCAGTCTGTTTTTCTTTTTTTAACCTTCTAATGTTAACTATAAAATAGTCAAAACTTTAATAAAGTAGGTTGAGCTGCTTAATTAAAAGTGAGGCATAAATGATTATCAAGAGTTTCTTTCAGAGAGCATAAAGGTTATTTTATTATTGGCAACAAAAAAGGGGAGTAGTGTAATGTATACCCATTTTTGCATGTGAAGCTATTATCACACTTGTCATCATGTGTAATTTGTAGAATTTAGAGCTGAAAGGAATCCTGAAGATTCTTCTACTTAACCCTCTCAATTTATAAACAAGAAAACTGAAACTTGAAAAAGTTAAATTATTTTCCTAAGGTCACACAGCTAATATATAGCAGAACTAGAACTTGAAAATTGACTCTTTGCTCATTCATGTGTCTTCATTTATTAATTCATTTATTAATTAAAAAGTTTAATTCAATAATTAATTTAACATTTATTGAAGCCTCTCTATATAGTATCTACTGTATTAAATGCTACCACGTGTTATTTTATTTAATTCTCATGAGATAGATATTATTACCTTCATTTTGTAGTTAAGATAACTGAGATTTAAAAAGGTTAATAAACCTTGCCCAAGGTCTCACAGCTTTGCCATGAATTAACCAGCTAGAAAGAATATAGCGCCAATTTGAAGTTCCCTATACAGTTTTAAAGTCAGGCATAATAGAGCTAAATTTTGTTACAACTCTAAAATTAAAAACAAAAAAAAAAAATGTGCAGTAGTCCGATCTCAATTCACTGCCAGCTCCACCTTCCGGGTTCACGCCATTCTCCTGCCTCAGCCTCTGGAGCAGCTGGGACTACAGGTGCCCGCCACCGCGCTAGCTATTTTTTTGTATTTTTAGTTGAGACGGGGTTTCACCGTGTTAGCCAGGATGGTCTCGATCTCCTGACCTCGTGATCTGCCCACCTCAGCCTTCCAAAGTGCTGGGATTACAGGCATGAGCCACCGCGCCCGGTCAATAATAATTGTCTTACTCAGATGTTCAATCTGAGCTGATAAATACTTCAGTTTGAAGTTGCTGACCAGAACCTGAAGAGATGATATTCTGAATCATCAAGTGAACAGGGATGTATGTGTTTTATTTTACTATACATTTTGTTTCCAAAAATAATAAAAAGAAAATCAGTTTTTAAAAATTGACACTAATCTTCCCCTGAAACACAATTAATTCCATTTTGCCTATTTCTTTCTAGTATTCTCCTTATGTATACACATTTTAAATGGCCGCAGCAAGAAATGTGAGATTATATTTTGCTTTATATTGGTTAACATCAGAACATCATATAATCTTTCAGTGTCAATCCACATTTATTCCATGCATAGTCTTTGCAATTACGATTTTAATGGTCAAAGACTACACAATT
This sequence comes from Macaca nemestrina, assembly GCF_043159975.1. Classification (NCBI taxonomy): domain Eukaryota; kingdom Metazoa; phylum Chordata; class Mammalia; order Primates; family Cercopithecidae; genus Macaca; species Macaca nemestrina. Next base: position 184,235,941 of record NC_092125.1, read on the forward strand.
GCATGGTTACACTATGACTTACCTCATTCTCTTTGTTGGAGATACACACACACACCCCATCCATTCATCCATCCAAAAATATATGTACTCATTTTTTTAAAGTGACACGGTTAGTTAACATATTCTAACATTTAGTAGTTTTCCTTCTGTTGTATTATGTGTTTAAGAAATGATGTGGGAAATAGTGTAAGATCATGGAGTCAAAGAATACGAATGTCATTATTACTTTTACACATTTCCATATTAATGTCAGTAGTGATTGTAAGAATTTTTTTATAGTGTCTACAAGAGGAGAAACATAATCAGTTTACCACAGCATTAACTACATTGGGTGCTACTATAGTTTTGACAGATTTTACTAATGTACTAAGTGACTAGATGCTTTAGATACTTGATATGTACGTAGCAAAGGTGATGTTTTATAACTGGAACATAAAGATTTGACTCTCATTTTTGCCGAAGTAGAAAGTTATCATCCCCCTTTGTATGAGGGTATTATCTATAAAGTTCAGGCCACAGAATACCAAAAATTTTAGATGCCCTGCTGTGAGTGATGATAATAAAAAGAAAGCAATTTCAAACCTAAAATATTCTGTAATGTTTATGTCTTCTTTTCTTTTAGTTTCTTTTGTATTAAGGCTAAAAAATAATTTCAGTTAGAAAATTGTACAAAAGATAAAAAGAAGTTTGATTAAAGACTCCTTCAAATGTTGATATATCTTTTTAATATACAACCTTCTTTAATATTGTAACCAATAGTTAAAATAAATCTACATCAAAAAACAATAAAGGAGCTAACCATGAAAATTCTCATTAAATACAATTTTAATGTATTTCATTTTATTTCATTTAGGGATATTTTATAAAGGCACATATTTTGAAATAAATAATAGATCCAAGATCTCACCATCCTAGATACATCTTAGAGAGTCTGAAACATCTTTAGTTTGAAAAAGAACAGAAGAATGTAGTCATTTATTCAGTAAATCTGCATTTTTTAAAATCATTTTATTATGGTGGTAAAAAAACACACAGGACATAAAAATTTACCATCCTAACCATTTGTAGGTATACTATATAGTAGTGTTAGCTGTATGATCATTGTTGTGCATTAGATCTCTAAAACTTTTCTATCTTGAAAAACGCAGCTCTATACCCATTGAACAACCTCCTTTTTCCTCCCACCCCCAGTTCCTGGCAATCTATTTCCTATTTCTAAGAGTTTGATTACTTTAGAGACCTCATATAAGTGAAATCAGGCAGTATTTGTCTTTTTGTGACTGGCTTATTTCACTTAACATAATGTCTTCCAGGTTCATTCAGGTTGAAGCATATGACAAGATTTCTTTCATTCAGTCATCTGCCAATAGACATTTAGTTTGCTTGTGCATGTTGCCTATTATGAATAATGCTACAATGGATGTGAGTGTGCAAATAATTCTTTGAGATCCTTTTTTCAATTATTTTTGGACATATGCCCAGAAGTGTGATTGCTGCTATTTTTCTAGAGAGGCTGTATCATTTTATATTCCTACCAACAGTGCACAAAGTTTCCAATTTCTCCACTTTCTTGCCAACACTTATTTTCTTCTGATTTTTGGATAGTGGCCATCTTAAGGATTATGAAATGATAGCTATTATGGTTTTGACTTGCATTTCTCTGATGATAATGAGAGTAAACATCTTTTCATATGCCTGTTGGCTTTTGTTTTGTTTTTGTTTGTTTGTTTTTAGATGGAGTCTCACTCTGTCACCCAGGCTGGAATGCGGTATATAATCTCAACTCACTGCAACCTCCGCCTCCTGGGTTCCAGAGATTTTCCTGCCTCAGCCTCCCAAGTAGCTGGGACTACAGGTGCATGCCACCATGCCCAGCTAGTTTTTGTATTTTTTAGTAGAGACAGGGTTTCACCATATCGGCCAGGGTGGTCTCGAGCTCCTAAGCTCGTGATCTGCCCACCTTGACCTCCCAAAGTGCTGGGATTACAGGCATGAGCCACCGTGCCCAGCTGGCCATTTTTATATCTTCTTTTCACAGTTGTCTGTTCAAGTCTTTTGCTCATTTTTGAATCAGATTTTTTTATCATTGAGTTTTAGGACTTTTTAAAATATGTTCTGTATGTTAACTCCATATTGATATATGATTTGCAAACATTTTCTGCCATTCCATTGGTTGCCTTTTTTACCCCATTGTTTCTTTTGCTGTGCAGAAGTTTTAAAATTTGATATAGTTGGCCGGGCGTGGTGGCTCACGCCTGCATTCCCAGCACTTTGGGAAGCTGAGGTGGGTGGATCATAAGGTCAGGAGATTGAGACCATCCTGGCCAACATGGTGAAACCCCGTCTCTACTAAAATACAAAAGATTAGCCAGCCGTGGTGGTGCACACCTGTAGTCCCAGCTACTGGGGAGGCTGAGGCAGGGGAATCACTTGAACTTGGGTGGCAGAGGTTGCAGTGAACCAAGATCACGGCACTGCACTCCAGCTTGGCAACAGAGCAAGACACCATCTCTCAAAAAAAAAAAAGAAATGTTTTTTAGTCTCATTTGTTTGTTTTTTCTTTTTTGCTTTTGTTATCTGTGCCAGAAATTGCTGCTGAATACAATATTTTAAACTTTTCCTCTATGTTTTCTAGGACTTTTATAGTTTCAGATCTTACATTTAGATCTTTAATTCATTTTGAATTAATTTTTGGATATAGTGTGACATAAATGCCCAATCTCATTTTTTTACATGTGGATATACAGTTTTCTTAACACCAGTAATTGAAGAAACTACACTTTCCCCATTGTGCAGCCTTGACCCTCATGTTGAAGCCAGTTGACCATATATGTGAGGGCTTATTTTGGGACTCTCTATCCTGTTCCATTTTTGTAAATGTCTGTTTTTATGCTAGTATCATACATGTTCATCACTGTAGTTTCGTAATATGTTTGAATTCAGAAAGTGTCAGGCTTTTAGCTATGTTTTTTTTCCCTTCAAGATTATTTTGGCTATTCAGATTCTTATGAGATATTATATGAATTTTAGATTTTCTTTGTATTTCTACAATAAAATGAAAAATGTCACCGTGATCACATGATTGCATTGAATCTATAGATAAATCTATAGGTCACTTTGAGTAGTACAGACATTTTAGTAATATTACATTTTCCAATCCATGAACATGGGATATTTTTCATCTTTAATTTCTTTCAGCAATGCTTTGTAGTTTTTAGTGTATATATATCTTTTGCCTCTTTGGTTAAATTCATTCCGAACAGTTTTTTTATTTATGTTGCCACTGTAAACAGGATTATTATCTTAAATTCCATTTTGGATTGTTCATTGTTAATGTATAGAATTGCAACTGATTTTTTGAAAAAGGTCTTGCTATATTGTCCAGGCTGGACTTGAACTCATGGGCTAAAGTGATCTTCCCACCTCAGCCTTCCAAGTAGCTGGGACTATAAGCATGTAACACCATGCTGCACTCACAACTGATTTTTGTGTGTGTGTTGATTTTGTATCTGCAACTTTGCTAAATTTGTTTATTATCTCTAAAAGATTTTTAAATGGACACTCTAAGGCCTTTACATGTCAGATCATGCTATCTGTGAACAGAGATACTTTTCCTTTACAAGTTGGATGCCTTTTATTTTATTTTTTCTTGCCTAATTACTCTGGCTAGGACTTCCAGTACTATATTGAATAGAAGTGGCAAGAGTAGGCATTCTTGCCTTGTTCCTAATTTTAGAAGGAAAGCTTTCAGGCTTTCACTATTGAGAATAATGTTAGATGTGAGTTTTTCATATATGACCTTTATGTTGAGGTAACTTCCTTCTATTCCTAGTTTGTTGACTTTTTTTTCATCATGAAAGGGTTTTGAATTTTGTCACTTTTTTTTCTGTATCAACTGAATTGATCATGTAGTTTCCTCTCTTCATTTTGTCAATGTGGTGTATTATATTGATTGATTTTCGTATGTTGAGCTATCCTTGTATTCTATGATGCATTGCCTAACTTATAATGTGCATTTGGTAAATAATGAGATGCTGGGGCTCAAATCTTGACAAAATAAAAATAAACAAAAGCCTTTCTATTTCTTATCTTGTCTTGATTCTTGTTCCTGTTATTATTACTATTTTGTGTCAGTTACAATGCCAAATATGTCAGGAGATAAACAAAAGTAAATGGAAATTTACTTCTCAGTGCCTAGTGGAAGTCTTTTTATCCACACTAGAAATATTCATGTGCATCAGTCTGAATACTGTTGTGTGAAAGTCCTGAGTGTTTCAGTGGCTAGGAGAACTGTATTTTAAAATGGGTATGTGCTGATGTTGAAGAAAGAGATGCAGCAGTGTTATCCCAAGACATGTAGCCAAAACGGGCATGGATTCCCATTCTGTGTCAGGCAGTTCTATGCTGCATTAAATAAGACATAAACTCTGCTATTAAGAAAGCATCTATCTAATTGGTGAGATAAGAATGCACATATAACAATTCATACAACTCCTCCTAGGCAATGTGTGGTAGTTTCCCAAGAGAAAGAAAATTACAAACTGGGGAATGATGGATGATCAGGGATGACATCATCAAGGCAGTGCTATATTTTCACTGAGCTTTTCAGGATGAGAATTCTGATTGTGAAGAAGCCTCAGCCTGCAAATCCTCTTGAGTTTAGACCCCTGATGCTTCCACACTATACTAGGGCATACAAATTTCACACTTGTCTAGTCTTCATAGGCCCACCACATTGTCCTTATCCAGAGGCCTCAGTCCTCTTCCAGTTTGATATATGGGTATAGAGCAGCCACAGTGATGTGCTGCTCATACCTTCCTTTAAGAAAAGAAAACCTGCTCTGGAAAGAATCATTCACAGTGAACTTCTGTGTAGCACACCAGACCACACATACTTCGGGCTACTCCCAGCCAATGACTGAGTATGGTAAGGGTAGTAGAGCTGGACCATTACTACTCAGTGTGGGAAACTAACAGGCAACTGCTGCTCGGATTTCCTATTGGCCTGGCTGAAAATTTTTCAGAACTACACCACAGTCCAGGGCTTTTTCTACTGAATCCTTCCTTTCTTCTCTCCTTTCACAGGTGACAGACCTGTAACACTGTCTGAAAGCCCACCTTGCTTACTCGTGCTCCTTCCCTCTTATCCTTAATGTACAATTATCCCTAAAACTCTTTAGCACATCTAATGCTATCTATGTTTCTTCTTGCCAAATGACGACAAACTGATAAACATGAAAACCCACTGCTCCTTCTCACCAGGGTTATCTCTCTGTCATTCCTTACTTCAAATCAATGGTCTCTCCCCTCAGATACTATTCCTAGCACAATCTCAACAGTGTTAGGTTTTCACAATAGTACTTAGAGGTAGATACTATTATTTATACTTTTTAGATGAAGACATTTAAGATGAGATAGATTAAGAGGTGGGATATAGATTAAGTCCACAGAGCACAAAGGAAATATGTGGCCAGGCTGGTAGTTGAACTCTTTTTGTGAAACATAAAATCCTGTACTCCCCAACCCACCATCCTGCAACATTTTTTCTTTTTAAGGTCTTATTCATGGATAGAGTATCTTCATGTATGTAACTTGTACAATTCAAAAATCCTCACACTCAGAAGAGCCTTATATTTGTTTCAATGTTGTCATGAAATTCTCCATCAAAAAGTGGGCAAAGGATATGAACAGACACTTCTCAAAAGAAGACATTTATGTGGCCAAGAAACATATGAAAAATAGCTCATCATCATCGGTCATTAGAGAAATGCATATCAAAACCACAATGAGATACCATCTCACGCCAGTTAGAATGATTATCATTAAAAAGTCAGAAAATAACAGGTGCTGGAGAGGATGTGGAGAAATAGGAACGCTTTTACACTGTTGGTGGGAGTGTAAATCAGTTCAACCATTGTGGAAGACAGTGTGGCGATTCCTCAAGGATCAAGGAATACCATTTGACCCAGAAATCCTATTACTGGGTATATACCCAAAGGATTATAAATCATTCTACTGTAAAGACACATGCCCATGTATGTTTATTGCAGCACTATTCACAATAGCAAAGACTTGGAACCAGCCCAAATGCCCATCAGTGATAGACTGGATAAAGAAAACTTGGCACATATACACCATGAATACTATACAGCCATAAAAAAGAATGAGTTCATGTCCTTTACAGGGACATGGATGAAGCGGGAAACCATCATTCTCAACAAACTAACACAAAAATGGAAAATCAAGCACCACATGTTCTTGCTCATAAGTGGGAGTTGAACAATGAGAACATATCGGCACAAGAAGGGGAACATCAGACTCTGGGGCCTGTCATGGGTAGGGGCAAGGGGAGGAATAGCATTAGGAGAAATACCTAATGTAGATGACGGTTTGATGGGTGCCCCAAACCACCATGGCACATGTATACCTATGTAACAAACCTGCATGTTCTGCACATGTATACCAGAACTTATAGTATAATAAAAAATAAAAAAGAGAAATTCTTAATAATTTTTAACAAATGGCTCTGCATTTTCATTTTGCACTGGCCCCCACAAATTATGTAGCCAGTTCTTAATCTTAAGTTGTGTTATGGTTTTTCAGTTGCCAGAACTCTGCCACTTTCTATTAGGCAATTTGCTTAATCTCACTTAGCCTCAGTTGCATTTTCCATAACATGAAGGTGAAATAACAGTATCATCTACCATATTCAGTTGTAAGGGCCATGAGGAAATGAATGAGGAGACTGCTTTTACTTAGTATAGCTTCATAGAAAGTGTATTGTAATACCTCCTTGGCTTTTATGGAATAAACTCCTTGGCTTTTATGGAATAAAAAGGGTCTTGTGTTCTAAGTAAAAATACCTGTTGGTCTAAAGGGTCCTTGTAGGGGGAACTCAAGGGGAGACAATTTTGGGCCCATATCAAATGGGTTTCTAGTGCCAGGCAGCCAGAATTCTTCTGGAACATGGTTAGTAGGTGATTCTTCTTAAATGGCAATCAACTAACCTCAGGGTAATGAAACCATTCAGAGAATATTTATTGAATGTCTGTTTTGTACCAGTCCTCATCTTTATTCTTCTCAAATAACCTGTGAGAAATTTTTCTGTGCTACCACAATCACCATCTGATTGGATTGGTGGCCTTAAGAGATGGTGAAATCCTGTCGCTAGAAGTATTTAGGCAGAGGCCAGACAGGAAATTTGTGTTGGGAGACAAGGCATGTAAGATGTACATATCTTACATTTTTGTATGTCTCACAAGCATGGAGTTGATTGCTTTCGTTTCAGACTGTCTTTTCAGGTTGTTTGTAGAGTGATCATTCCTGGAAGAGAGAATACTATATCCCTCTGGAGCCAGGTACAGGTGTGCTTACATCCAGTTTAAAACATTTGAATTATCTTAGCTCAGGATTCTCACCAGTAACAAAATTCATGATCTGTTCAAGTATCACCTGGCCCTCTTTGCATTGCTTCTTAGTACTGGGGGCTCCGGAAAACCAATATAAAAGCTGATATTCTACCTACTGTCATTGCTATAAGTCTTTTGTGACCCAGGAGTCTTGTATCTTCTCCCAGTATCTATGAAACTATAGGAGGTTATTTTGCTAGCTTGTATGTAGGATAAAATATCAGACTCTTCACAGTTCTTGAAAGTTTGAAGGTGGCAGGGAATGACATGTGAAGATTCCTCCCTGTGTTAAAAGCAAAAGAGCACTATACTTAAAGCCAGACAGTCATAGGTTTGAATCTTTGCTTTGCCACTTACTAGCTGGGTGTCCATGAATAAGTTACTTAACATTTTTTAAAGTAATTTTCTCTTTGGTAATATAAAGATAATAATATCAGCTTCAGTTGGTTGATGGAAGAATTAAAAGAGATAAGAATTATTTCAATGCCACTAATGCAGAGCTTGGAACATAGAAGGTAGATAGTACATGATTACCATCCTGATTTTTCTTACCTTATAGTTTTGTGTCACTCTCATTTCTAAATGCTTGCTTTATTTTAGCCCCATCTCCTTCAAGATGGGGGAAAGTAGATGTTCATATGATATTTAGCTGTTTTGTATTCACTTACCAACAAAAGTTTTCTTTTACTTCTCCTCTCTCATACCTACTCCTGAAATTTTTACTTCATTTTCTTTTAAGAAAAGTTGAATTCAAGCAGTATATATGAGTTACCTTCTCTTCACCAGATGCAGAGGATGTAGAGATAATGTAGACTTACTTATTACTTTCAAGTAAACATTCATCAAACATTTATTGAACACTTACAATATTCTGAGCACCATTCTAATTGCTGGATAAACAGCATAAACAATATGGGCAAGGTCCTTGCTCTAATGGAATTTATGTTTTATCATGACAGTTAAAATCCAGTGTGGTAAGCATGTGATAACAATACAAGTAGGGATCTGTGGCAACAATTAACTCTGTAGGCGAGCCATGGGGATTTCTGGGGAGATTCCCCCTAAAATGATCTTAAAGATTGAGAGATTAGTTAGGCTAAGAAGATTTGTCATCAGAGTCAACAGAAAACTTATATCATACCAAAAAAGTAACTGAATAGAGTTTAGTAAAAAGACCGTTTACAGATATTAGTTCAGGTTTAAGAGAACCGTCAGGGATGAAGGAGCCTCCACGGACTGGCAATAGTAAAAGCTGTTTCCACCCCAAAGACTGAAGGGAGAAGGGTAGGAAGCTATTATTAGAATTGTGGAAGAACTGTAACAGCTCTTTTATGTGGCCCTTGTGAAGGTAGGCCAGAATAACTATCCTACCTCTTTCTTTTCCTGCTCTCCAATCTCCCACCAGTGCTTTCCATTGGCCAAATCTAGATAAGAAGAGAAGAAAGGATAGGGGGTCCTACATGATGTCATCTGTAGAGGTCAGCCTCCCAGCCTCCCAGGATACAAGCAGGCTGAGAGGAGTAGGGCAGTGAATAACTAACATGAAAAGGGAATAAAGGTATTCCAGGCCGAGGCAATAGCACCAAGGCATAAAGGTGTGAAATGGTGGGTACAGGAGCACCAAATAGTGGTGTACCTAGAGTTTGCAGCAAGAAGGGAGCTGCAGAGGTAGGTGGAGTTAAGATGTAGAGGGACTTAAAATGCCATGCTGAAACTCTTAAACTTTCGTACAATATATAGGGAGACATCACTGAAGGAATCAAGGAAGTAACACAGATTTGTGTTTTAGAAAGCTAGTTCTTTTGGGGAGTGAGAGTGGGATCTTGGGAGATATTTCTTTTCCTGGACAGTGTAAGGGCATGGGCTAAGGAGAGAGGCAATGTCATCAGAAATAAGAAAGGTCAGACTCTGTCCGAGAAAGACAGAGAAGGCCTTACGTGAAATAGCCTCATTGAGTGGCATTCTTTTTTATCCTTTCTTGAATTGTATATGGAGTCTTTTGTGAAGCAGGACAGAACTGGCCTTGAAGCTACCTTTTTTTCTGATAATCACTTTCCTGTGAAGAAATGATGAATTGTGCTTTGTCCATATTTCTTCAAAGATTGCTTCTGTAACCTTCCCTTAAACACATTCCCAAGAGCAGCCTCTTTCATTAAGATGAGGCCATTTTGCTTCTTTGGTTTTGCTGGAAATGTCCAAAAAGGAAATGCAGTTCCATTTCCTTCTTGTCCTAAGAGTCATTATGTATTAATAGAATGTCTACATGTAGATAAGCTCTGGGTTCCTTTGTCCTACAGGAAGCCATCAAAGGGCACCATGACTTTTAAGGCAATCTTTCAAGGTTGGTAAAGGTGGCCTTTAGAAAAAAAAATTCATCACTTCTCAGAAATCACATCCCATGAGAAGTTTTATTCATTTATCCAGTTGACAGGCAATAGTGTAATGGGAAAGGATAAATGGCACTTTCTATAACTGGATATGCAGGACACAATGAGCCATGTATAGAAATCAGGGTAGAGGACACTTGGGACTTTCCCCCATAGGCTTCTACCCACTGACAAGCTTCTTAAGGGCAGGTATCATGTCTGAATAATATCATTATTCTCACAGGCCCTAAGCAAAAGCAGTTGTTCAGAAATTGTTTTACAAACGAGTGTAGTTTTCCAGGCCATGGAAATAGCCTATGCAAAGATTCAGAGGCATGAGAGAACATAGTTCAAGTAAGAAAATGCAAGTAGTTTGATAACACTGAAGAAAAGAGTGTTTTGGAGGGAAGAAGAGAGGTTGGTCAAAGGTAAAGCATTAGAAATAGATGTAAATAGAATTACCTTTGCCATAACATTTTATCGAGAAGTGTAAACTTGATCTTATAGTTACTGGGAAGCTATTGGATAGGTTTAACTATAGGTATGACATGGTCAACTAAAAGATTTAGAAAGACCATTCTGACTTTAGTATAAAGAATGGATTACTGAAGGTTTAGGAAGGAGGTTAGTGACATAGCCTGTTCTGTGCTAGTGGCAGTGAGTATAGAACTACGTGTTTGGGTATAAGCAATATATAGGAAATGTAGTGGCTGGTGGGGATGTTTAGATGTAAATGATGAAGGTAAAAAAGAAAAGAAGGGTCAAGGATGATTCCTACTTGACTAAATTTTTTGAGAGCATGTACTACATTTGATTCAGTCTTACATTCCAGATTATAGGTATATCCTCTCCTGTGCATTGACAGAGCGGTCACTCAAGGAATGTTTCCTGAGTGTTAAATGAGGGGCTTTGGAAAGGGACCAGTGAGAAGTAAGTCTAGGAGCATTTCTGAGGCAGGAGATTATGCATGGAGATGGTACAGGTGAATATATCCCAGAGCCAAGTTAGTGAGATTAGTTGTGCAGAAAGCATCAAATGCCCCTGATTACAACCAAGTTGTTTTTTTGTTTGTTTGTTTTTGTTTTTGTTTTGGGGTTCTGAAGAGTATGACTGAAGCTGAAGAGTAGAAGTAGAAGCTGAAAAAGTAGGACAACTAGCTTCAGATATAGAAGCATTATCTGAGCTCAGTAATTTATTTTTCAAAGAAAAAAGCATGAATAAATACATGTGTGAAACCTAAAACTTTTGAAGTGATAGGGTATTAACAGGGAAACGACTCTTTTGACTCAGGCCCACTGCTACCCTGGAAAATACTGGAACATGTCAATATTATTTTTTAAATTAGTTAATACATCTAAAGGGAGTTGCACATTCATAGTAGTACTCAATATTGGATAGTTGTTGACATTATTTTATGATTTTGATTGAGAAATATAATATAATTTTATGTATGGTATAAATAAAATTAAAAAGCATGCCTTCAGTTCAAAACACAATCTGAACTGAGGCAAGGTTTGGAGAAGCTTTGACCCAATACCATATACAGGACCACTTGTCATCATGAGAGGCTACCCTTAAAAATCTGGTGTAAACCTATAAAAGAAAAATGGTTCCAGAGTATTTTCTCCTCCTCTAAAATGATTCCTGGAGCTTTTTTTTTTTTTAAATAGTGTCTTATCCTGGACTTTGGAGTCAGACAGAATTGGGTATAAATCCCAGATCTACCTCTTTCTCTTCCTGGGAACTTTGAATAATTATATAACTTCCAAATCTCAAATTTTTATCTCCATAAAGTGAGGATAGTAATATGTACATATAAAAGCCATAACAAATTTATTTTGAACTGTTTTGTACTATTGCCCTTTGTTTTGCCCTCTATGTTAACCTATTTACCTTCTTCTCCCAGAATTGTTTCTTTAAAAATGTTCCTGTTGTTCTTGGTTCCAATATGATGGCCTATTTTCTAGCATTTTATTAATGAGTCCTCTGCTCATTCTTAAGACTTCCGCCCATCTGTTAGCTTGGGCAGAAAACCCATTGTTTTAAATTATAGGGGCAAATTCCTGCCTGAATTATTGCAGGCATGTTTTGGGGTTACTCCTAATGGAGATATCAGTTCTGCTTAATTTATTAAGCATCTATTAGTCATATACTACATATCAGGCCATGAGTTAAGTGATAGGAGAATAGAAATGAATAAAGTACGGTTTTTGCTCACAGAGTTCCCAGTTTAATGGGTGAACAAAATATGTAAATATCTAAATAACTGTTATACAAGACAAAGTGAGAGGGTTGTAATTCAGAGAGATACAGAGTGTAGAAGGTAGTAGTTAATTATTAGTGTATGAACTGGAAGAACTTTGTGAAGGCAATGAAATATTGAACTGGAGCTGGGCACAGTGGCTCACGCCTATAATCACAGCATTTTGGGAAGTTGACCTGGGAGGATCACTTGAGCCCCGGAGTTCAAGATCAGCCTAAGCAAAATAGTGAGATCCCATCTCTACTAAAAATACAGCAATTAGCTGGACGTGGGGGTGAGAGCCTATAGTCCCAGCTACTCAGGAGGCTGAGGCAGGAGGATTACTTGAGCCCAGGAAGTTGAGGCTTCAGTGAGCCAAGATTATGCCGCTGCACTCCAACCTGGGAAATAAAGGGAGACCATGTCTCAAAAAATAAAATAAAATAATGAAAGAAAGAGAGAGAGAGAGAGAAGGAAGGAAGAGAGAAAGGGAAGGAAGGGAAGGAACAGAAGGAAGGGGGAGAGAGAGAAAGAGAGAAGGAAAGAAAGAAGGAAGGAAGCAAGGAAGGAAGGAAGGAAGAAAGAAAAGAAAAGAAAGAAGGAAGGAAAGAAAGAAAGAGAAAGAAAGGAAGGAAGGAAGGAAGAAAGAAAAAGAAAGAAAGAAAGAGAAAGAAAGAAAGAAAGAAAGAAGGAAAGAAAGAAAGAAAGAAAGAAAAGAAAGAAAGAGAGAAAAGAAAGATTGAACTGGGCTTTAAAGGATGAACTGAATTTGAATAAACAGTGATCAGTAGCAGGGAAAATAGAAGGTCAGTTTGGGTCAGGGGTAGAGCAGCATGAACAAAGTTCCCAAGATTGGAGGGATTGGTAGGAAGCTTTATGGGAAAGGAATTTGAAAAGATAATGTGGAATAAGAACTTTAAATAGCTTGCTAAAGAGCTTGTGTATTACACTGTAAGTCACAGGAGTGACTGAACTGACATGGATGAAAAATAAGTCCCAGAATAGGATTCAAGCAAGGACTTCACAGAAGAGATTGTTACTTAGTATAGACTCTTTTATGCTCAACTATGTTTTAACCGAGATAAAAATTTAGTTTTGTTTTTAAAATGAGCCATGAGCTTTCTGGGATGCATACTGCATGCTCAAAATGGAAAACATTGCTCATTTATTAATTATTAAAACCCACCACTCAAAACCTCAGCCTTTCTGTAATGTCTTCTAAGCAGGGTATGCCACTTGTTTATCGACAATCTAGATTCTGAAATAGAATTTTTTTTACCTCCTATGATACTATGAATTTACTAGATGTAATCAATTTCATTATCCTCCAGTATATTTTTCATCAAAGTTTGTTCCAGTAGAAAGAATTATGTAAGGAACATTTGGTGTTGCTTTTCCTTTTGGAGGTCTGAGACACCATCATGGTTATAATAGAGGTGTCTATTTAAACACACATACACACACACACACAGAGTTTGAAAATCACTGGCTCTGACTGACACACAATGATAATTTCCAAGAAAATGGTATCCAGATTCTTTGGAATCGAAGTTCTGCGGTCTTCTGCACTATCCCATCTATCCCATTCTACCTAGAATTTTATAATATATACGGGGGTAGAGATACACTATGACTAAAATGGCAAATATTTTGTCAAGTGAGGAACAGCCAAACAACCTAGAAGTGTTTTCGTAGAGTTTCTAAGTGTTTCTTAGAGAAGCTGGTCTGCCTGATGTATTTCAGACTCAAGACTGTGATTTCAATTCCTGCCTGAGTTTCTAGTCCACTGGCCTGCCCTGTATATTTTAAATTTGCCAGCCTCCACTATAACATGAGCCAGTTACTTAAAATCAATCTCTCTCTCTCTCTCTACATATATATGCTATGTGATATATATGTTATCAACTCACAATTTATTGGCTCATACTATTATTATTATATATAATTACAATTTATAATAATTTAATATATATCATTTATAATAATATAATGTATTATAAAATTATAATTATATATAATATCTAATTATATATGTGTGTGTGTGTGTTTATGTGATGATGGAGGCTGGCAGTGTGGGCAGGCAGGTGGGAGACCCAGGAAAGCTGATGTGCAGTTCCAATCTGAAGGCACTCTTCTTGCTCAAGGAGGCTGGTATTTTCATTCTATTTAAGCCTTCAACTGATTGGGTATGTCCCACCTTCATTATGGAGAATTTTTAAAGCTCTTCATTTTTGTGAGCTTTATCTAAAGTTTCACCAATGTAAATGTTAATTTCATCATAAACACTAAGTTGACATATAAAATAAATCATCACAATTAGTAATATGAACTATTCCCAGTCGTGAACTCTGAGGATTTTTCTGCTTACTCCTTTCCAGTGTTTTTTTTTTTCCCCACCCTTGGTTAGTTTCCATATACCCATATACTGAGCAGTATTCAGGTGAAGATTTGAGAGGACCTTGTGAATTTTAGCAACTTTGTCCTCCCTAAACTCCCAAATTCATCTTCTCAACTCAGAGGGATCCCCCAAATCCACCTTGATTCACCTCTCTGTGCCGAGGCCTGGAAACACTCCCTTTAGATAATAAACTGGGCAATCATAGGGTCATCTTGTTTGTTTGCTCTCTCTAAGGGGTCACTGTTCTTTCCTGCCTGTTTTCTAGTATCTGAAAATGATTGTTTCATACATTTGCTTCAATTTTATGGATGTTTAAGACAAGAAGTTAAATCTATTCCCTGTTACACCATTTGGCCAGAAGCAGGATTTCCTCTTCAGAAGATTTGCTTTGTAAAAAGGATTATGCTGCTATGAATTGTTTTTAAAAGCTGACCTCTTGATGATTTCTAAAGATATCTGAAGGTTATGCTGGCATATTTATTAAATTTGTTTACTACATTACAGATCTATCTAGTGAAGGAGCAGTAGTCTTCACTTCAGCACACCTTTGTGTGCTGCTAATTTTGTGAGACTTTGAATAAATTACTTATCATCTCTTAACCTCACTTTTTTCTTTTTTCTCTTTTTTTGAGGCAGAGTCTCGCTGTGTTGCCCAGGCTGGAGTACAGTGGTGCTACCTTGGCTGACCACAACCTCCACCCCGCCAGGTTCAAGCGATTCTCCTGCCTCGGCCTCCTGAGTAGCTGGGAATACAGGCGTGTGCCACCATGCCCGGAAAATTTTTTTGTATTCTTAGTAGAGACAGGTTTTGCCATGTTGCCCAGGCTGGTCTCAAACTCCTGCATTGAAGTGATCCACCTGCCTCAGTCTCCTAAAGTGCTGGGATTACAGGCATGAGCCACTGTACCCAGCCAGCCTCAATTTTTTCTAGGTATAGAATGGTAATTAAATATAATGCTACCTGTGAAAATATCCAATGCATAGCAACTTAAAAATATTAGACTGACTAAAAGAACCCACAGATTGCTTTGATAGGTGGGACAGACACAGCAAGGAATGTATTCTAGGGCTTCTCCTGGAGCTGTCAGGGAAGCCATAGTGCCTGGGCTTGAAAAGAGGCTTAGGTTTGTGGCCAATAGTCCAGGATTTATAGCCACAGAGACGTGGGCTTTGACAAGTTAACTGAATCTCTCAGAGCCTTCCTTTAATCTGTAAAAAAAAATGATAATGGTAACTTCCTCATAGAAATTAATTCAAGGATAACATGAGAAAAGGTGTATAAAGTGCTTTATACATAAATACTTTTAAAAGGTTAACATCATAAACTGCTGGTGGGAATGTAAAAAAGTGCAACCTCTATAGAAAACAGTTTAGTTGTTTTAAATAAGTTAAACATAAAATTCTATATGTCCCAGGGATTTCACTCCCAGGTATATACCCCCAAGAATTGAAAGCTGGTGTTCAAACAAAATCTTGTACACAAATGTTCAAAGCAGCTGTATTCACAATAGACAAAGGGTGGAAACAAACCCAGTGTCCATCAATGGATGAATAAACAAAATGCAGCATATCCATATAGTAGAATATTATTCAGCCCTAAAAGAATGACAGACTGATACATGCTACAACATGAATGAACCCTGAAAAATATACAAAGTGAAGGAATCCAGACACAAAAGACTACATATTTATGATCTCATTTCTATAAAATATTCATAAGAGGCAAATCCATAGAGACAGAGAGCAGATTAATAGTTGCCAATGGGTGGAGGGGAGTGGGGGCGATGAGGAATTAATGCTTAATATAGATGGAGTCTACTTTTGAGATGATTAATATGTTCTGGAACTAGATAGAGATGATGGTTGCACAACATTGTGAATGTATTAGATGCCACTGAATTGTTAAATAATTTAAAATGGTAAATTTATTTTGTGTGATTTCTACCACAATAAAAACATAAAAAGTGAATAATTAAGAAAAACATTTTTTTCTTCCTCTGTCCTAAGAACCCATACTTCTAGGATCATGTCAGTACAGCCCATTGACCAGGGAAGACTTTGGCTTACACACAATAGTGGATCTTTGGAACAAGTTCTGCTCCTGCCCAAGCCTGGTTCTTTCAGCCAGTGTATTAGTTTACTTTGTGTTGCTATAAAGGAATACCTGAGGCTGAGTAATTTATAAAGAAAAAAGGTTTACTTGACTTACAGTTTTGCATGCTATACAAGAAGCATAGCACAAACATCTACTTCTGGTCAGGACCTCAGGAAGCTTACACTCATGGCAGATGGCAAGAGTAGCCAGTGGATCACATGAAGAGAGAGGGAGCAAGAGAGAGAGGAGGAAGTGCCAGGATCTTTTTAACAATTAGATCTCACATGAAGTAATAGCATGATAAATCACTTATTACCATGGGAAGGACGCCAAGCCATTCATAAAGGGTCTAACCCATGACCCAAATACCTCCTACCAGTGTCTTCCAACATTATAGGTCACATTTCAAAGTGAGATTTGGAGGGGACAAGTCCAAGCTGTACCACTATATCAGCTAGTGACACCCATTGTTTTTTTGTGTTTTTTTTTTTTTTTTTTCATTAGTCATTATCCATCCTGTTTTGTGCTGGACCTAGGCAGCTTCCAGATGTCAGATGGGGAAATTTCAAGTTATCATGCATGCCAAAGCCTAGCATTCAGAAGGGTATAAATGTTCATGTCTGTGCCTCCCCTAGCTTGTCTTGCCTCTGCCATTCCAAGTAGAATGTCAGTTTTCTCTCAGGGCCTCCTGCCTCTAGCCTGCTTTTTGTTATAGCTGAGTCTTCCTGTTCCAGCAAAAATTCTGCATCAGCTGTAGCCAAAGGAAGACCTTTCTAAGTCTAGAAAACTTTGGCAAGACTCTATTATCTAGCAAATTTGAAAAGCAGCAAGAAGAAAGAGGTCAAGTTGAGCCTAGATATGGATGATATAGGTGTTTAATGTTTCAATGGAGACTTTGAGCACCACCTTTTTGAAGGCATTGCGCTAGGTACAATAGCAGATAGGAAGAGGAAAAACAACCATTCATTCATTCATTCATTCACCATTCTCTCATCCATTCATCAATGAAATATTTTTGAGCTTCTAGCATTGCTATTGGACCTGAGGATATAGCAATGATCAAGACAGATGTAATCTCTGGATTTAAGGAGCCCAGAGGAGACAGACATCCATCTTTTTTTGGAAGGATGGGGAAAATCACCTAGAGGCAATGATATTTTTCTTAAGCATTGAAAGTTGAGTTGAATTATCATTGCTGCTGGAGAAGGAAGTAGGGATATAGGAGAGTCCTAACCATGGGAAACAGAGGGAACCTTGAATCCTTAAAATCTGTATCTTTCCTTCCAGCTGCTAAAAGTATGCCTTTTCTTGGTACTTTTTTGTTATCTCATTAAATGCTCTTTTACAGTCTTGTAGGTTTTTATCTTGTTCATTTCACAGACAGGGATTCAAAGAGGTTCAGTAACTTTCTTATTGTCTACTACCTAGTAAGTAACAGAGCTAGGGTTCAGATAAGTGTCTCAGAAAAAACTATGACAATTTCTAAGTAAATATAACAAATCAGGAGGATTTCTCAAAGGGAATAAAAAGTGTAATTTGTGATGGTTATAACTCCTACACCTCTAAGATTTTTGTAATTGTGCTGTTTAGACTCTCTCATGGTGGAAAAAATTATTACTTGATCTGTCAAATGGAGGGATGATTTTTTTCTGCCTCTTATAGACATCTCGTTTTAAATAGCCAACTTTTATTCTTTCTTGCACCCTCTCTGTGCTGGTGAAAAAATGGAAAACAAAGACAAGCAGAGTTGAAAAAGTTGCATCAAGGAATTGAAATAGAGGGTAGTGGCACAAGGTATTGAAAATCATAATTATCACCCACAGGAATCTCTAGGAAAAACAAACAAGTATTTGTATTCAAAGAGTTAGTACTTCTGTTTAACAGAAGGGCTAAATTATAATGATAATAATGATAATATTATAATGATGAAGAGTTATTGTCATTATAATTTAGCCCTTCTGTTAAAAAGAATAACAAATTATTATTTGTAATAATAAATACATAGCTCCTATTGTTTGAACAGCTATCCTGTCTATGCCAGGTATTATAATGGGTCCTTTATAGATGTTTTCTCATTGACTCCCTAAAATAACACTAACTGGTATATGTTGTTATTGTTATTCTTATCATTATTACTATTTTTCCATGGTACAGAGGAGGCCCAGAGATTCGAACTGATTTGTGGAAATCCACATACTATTAAATGGTAGAGATTTATTCCAAACTCAGTATTGTCTGATCCCAAAACTCATGCCGTTTCTTTAATGTCTTTAAGCCATGGCCTGCTATCTCAAAGATAATGTTAGAAAAATAAATCTTTGTGTTTGCTTATTAGTTACAGTTTTACATGTGCTTCAAGTCTCCTCTCTCATTTGGTCTACATAACAACCACAGGATAATAATAATTACTAGCAATAATTGTTATCAATCATATTAAAATAGTAATAATGGAGTAGAACTGTTTATACTTATCATTTATATATACTAGGTGCCAGGAACAGGTGCTATCCATTTCACATGCATGAACTTACAACCATCTTATACAATAGGTTCAGTATAGTGGTTGAAAATGCAGGGGATGATGTCAGGTTACTGGGTTGGATTCCTCCTTCATTACTTACCATCTATTTGAGCTTGGCAATTACTTAATTTATCTGCCTTAGCTCTTCATTGTAAAGCAAGTTAAGTAAAAGTACTCACACGGGCCCGGCACAGTGGCTCACGCCTTTAATCCCAGCACTTAGGGAGGCCGAGGCGGGCAGATCGCTTGAGACCAGGAGTTCAAGACCAGCCTGGCCAACATGGCAAAACCCCGTCTCTACCAAAAAATAAAAAATAAATAGCCCGGTGTAGTGGTTCACGTCTGTAGGCCCAGCTACTTGGGAGGCTGAGGCATGAGAATCGCTTGAACCTGGGAGGCAGAGGTTGCAGCAAGCTGAGATCATGTCACTGCACTCCAGCCTGGGCAACAAAGCAAAACAATGTCTCAAAAAAAAAAAAGTACTCACATGGTGGTTTTGAAGATTAAATTAGATAATTATAGTGCTTGTTGGCACATAGTATTAAAAATTGAGGATTAAAGAGATTATGGGACCTCGTCCAAAATTTCCAATGTAGTCTAGAGGGTTAGCTGGAATTGGAGTGCAGGTCTGCCTGAGTCATAATATGTCCCTTAGCCCTATACTACACTATATGTACAAGCATTAAGTGTATACACTAAGTGCATTTTTAAATAGAGTCCTTTTTAAATATGAATGATCTCCCATTAATTAATTTGTTATACAATATTATAGGCACTCAGTTTCCCAAGCGGCCTTATCATCTCCTACCTCTCTGCCTTTGCACAACTCTGTTCTCTGCCTACAGTAATTTCTTCCCGCTTACTGAATCTGATACAGATTGACTTGTCATTGAGAATTCAATCTGAGGCATCACAGCCTCCAGAAAGGATTCCAGGTGGATTAGCGAGTCTATCTCTTTATATCCACAGCCCCCCTGTGTTTTTCCCAAGCATCGCTACAGTTAATTGCAATGTTATCTTTTTTTATGTACAATTATGAGCTCTTTGAGGGCAAGGATCATGTCTTATTCATCTCTTTATCTCTAGTACATAGCAGAATGCCTGGTACATAATGAATGCTCTATATATTTGTTTACTCACTGAATGAATGAATAAATGAGAATAATTTTTCAGGAGGGTTCTATCCAACATTATAGAGAATGTGATGAACTGTTTCTTCTTTATGTGAGACTATTGAGCAAGTTATAATTTTTAAGGCCTTCTGAAAATTAAGACTCAAGGTAAAGAGAACTTCAAATATATCCACTCACATACACCCATAACTCCCCCCTAGTGGCAATATTCTAAATATAGATTTTAGTAATTTAGTTTCAAACAACTCATTTTCAGTATCTGACATGTTCATTAACCCCAGGTAGGGAAAATATTGTGGTGCATTAATCTTTCACCAGAGAAGACGTTTGTCATCTGTGCAAGTATCATTAATGCTTGTTACAAATATGGAAATGACACACTGTCTCTGCTGAATGAAGAACACAGTAGAATTTTAAGTAACATCAGCTGGGCTCTCTAGGCCAGCCAACCCTGTGTACTTTTGGGGTCCCCATTAGACAAGGCCCATATGACATCAGTAAGAATCCGCTTTATGAAGAGAACAGACAGTAATATATACATCTTCAGAAATGAGGATATGAATGCCATATTTAATTTTTCTTTTCATCAAACCTATCTTTTTCACATTTTTGGTGCTAGCAAGTCTTTAAATTATGATGTTTCCCAAGGCTTGTCTTAAGTCTTCTCGCTTCATATTCTTTTCCCACTCTCATGGGTCATATATACCATCTATATGCTAATAGCTTTCATCTCCATCTCTGTCTCCATCCAGGAGACCTTGACTCTTATATGCAGCTGCTGGATGTCTAAACAAATAAACTGGAAACAGTCCCAGACACCTCAAATTCAATATGTCCAAAATTTGTTTCATTATCTGCCTCTATCTTCAGACTTGATTATCCTACAATTAATGTTGTAAAGACATTTTCTCTTGTCTCAGAATTTCACTTAAGATTCTAAAGGTGAGTCCCTATGCAGTTGATACACCCACATTCTGAAGATCATTACTGGATATGTTCCTTTGAGAACTGCAAATGGAGATTGACCTGATGCTGAGATCTTTACCCAATCATATAATTTCATACTATGTAAAGAGAAGACTAGAAATTCAAAGCAGAGTCATTGAAATTGTTGGCCTGGGAAAGGATCCTAGTCAAGTGAGGTGGGTCCTAAAAGACCTCTGAGAGGAAGAGTGTGGGTATTTGCACAAAGAGAAGACTGGTTTCTTACTCCCTGGGCTGAAGTTTGATGAGTTCTAGAAAGTTTTCAGCCCTTCTCAGACTGTCATCAGTCAGAGTGTAGTTGGATTCCTTTTTTGTTTTGTTTTGTTTTGAGACAAGATCTTGCTCTGTTGCCCAGGCTGGAGTGTATAGTTGGATTCTTTGAAGAGTTTGACACATATACAAGAGCTTGGAAACATATGGGAACATAAATACTGATGCTTACTTCTTGCTTCTGCATTATAAATTTGAGAGGCTGGTTGTAGTCATTCCTGAAGGTAGGGAGGATTGTCTGCAATTTCTACTAGTTGTGTGGGGTTCTCTGTAGTGTTTTCCAGATGAAACCCACATCTGGGTCACATAAGAGGGTTGCTATATGAGCACATCCTGCATAGAAATCACTGAAATCCAGATTACAACAACATTCATATGAGATCATAGTACTTGTGATAGACTGGATGCGGGAGATGTCAAATGGGAAAAATCAAGGGTGACTACTGGTTTTTTGTCTTTAGCATCCAAGTGGAAGGAAGGTGGCATCTACTAATTAATGCAAGGAAATGGAGAATAAGTAAGTTTCATAGAGGAAATCAAAGAGATCTGTTTTGATATAGATTTGAGATACCTGTTACACATTAAATTACAGATATTGATTAAACAGTTGAATATGGGAATCTGGGGCTCAGTGGGAGAGGCCTGGGTTGGAGGTAAACTTTGTTTTTTTTTTTTTTTTTTTTTTTTTTTTTTTTTTTTTTGAGACGGAGTCTCGCTCTGTCGCCCAGGCTGGAGTGCAGTGACTCGATCTCGGCTCACTGCAAGCTCCGCCTCCCGGGTTCACGCCATTCTCCTGCCTCAGCCTCCCGAGTAGATGGGACTACAGGCGCCCACAAACGCGCCCGGCTAATTTTTTTTTGTATTTTTAGTAGAGACGGGGTTTCACCGTGGTCTCGGTCTCCTGACCTTGTGATCCGCCCGCCTCGGCCTCCCAAAGTGCTGGGATTACAGGCGTGAGCCACCGCGCCCGGCCTGGAGGTAAACTTTAAAAGTTATCATGATCCATGAGACTGGACACAATCAGCTAAAGGAACACAGAAGAGAGTAAGTGATGCGTGTGTGTGTAGGGAGAGTTAGTGAAAAATGGCGAATGAATAGAAAGACTATATCTTTGTTAAAGGGTTTTTAAACTTAAATGATTTAGCACATTTGAAAGTGCTTTATAATCTAAAAGTATTTTTTTAAGTGCTTATTGGTGGGGTGCGGTGGCTCACACCTGTAATGCCAGCACTTTGGGAGGTCGAGGTGGGTGAATTGCCTGAGCTCAGGAGTTTGAGACCACCCTGGACAACATGGTAAAACTCCGTCCATACTAAAATACAAAAAAAATTAGATGGCGTGATGGCGGGTGCCTGTAGTCCCAGCTACTCCGGAGGATGAGGCACAGGAATTGCTTGAACCGGGAGGTGGAGGTTGCAGTGAACAGATCGTGCCACTGCACTCCAGTCTGGGCAACATAAATAAATAAATAAAGTACTTCTTAATTCTGAGTCTGGTTCTGTGATAGAGGAATGAGAGATGAGGATAGAGGGCTAAATAGAAATCAGGAATGATGATGGCTTCCAAAGGGACTTGGAAAATTAAAAGCTTTTTAAATATCATTGCAATAAATGTTTATTTTAGACTATTAAGAAATATTTGTGCTTATTTTAGAATATTAAGAAAATCCACTGAGAAGGTGAAGCAACCACTATTCAAATACGACCACAAGCCGGGCATGGTGGCTCAAGCCTGTAATCCCAGCCCTTTGAGAGGCTGAGGTGGGTGGCTCACCTAAGGTCAAGAGTTCGAGACCAGCCTGGCCAACACGGCGAAACCCTGTCTCTACTAAAAATACAAAAAATTAGCTGGGTATGGTGGCAGGTGCCTGTAATCCCAGCTATTCAGGAAGCAGAGACAGGAGAATCACTTGAACCCGGAAGGCAGAGGTTGTGCCACTGCACTCCAGCCTGGGCGACAGAGTGACTCCATCTCAAAAAACAAAAAAAAAAAATTAAATACAACCACAATAACATGCGGATTCATTTTCTCCAGTATTTGTTCCATATGTATTTCTTCCTTTTTAAAAATAATACCTATGTTCATATTGCATAGAGCCATAATAATTGTTGCAATATAATAGAGAATTGGGCTTTCCTCTGAATTGGAAGGTACCTACTAAGCTGTCCTTAGTACATTTAGAAAATTAGTTGGTAGTTGGTTTCTTGTTCATTTGTGTATACATGGACACTTACATGCTGCCTTTTATAAACCCGTTGCAATAAAACAGCAACAGTTTGCTTTTCTCAGAAATATCATGTCCTTAGGATTTTTAATTAAATTTACCAGCTTTTTTCATAATAATTGTTAGCAAAATTATAATGACTGTAGAAAATTATGAACTTCACTGGAGAATGAATTAGTAGATACACAGAATTCATTTGAATTTATTATTATACCATATGTTTTATGTTTATTAGCTCATTTAATTCTTATGACTGCCATGTGAGATTGTTTTACAGATAAGGAAACTGAGGCTTGAAGAAATTATATCTTTTCCAGTTATAAGTCATAAGCTAGTTAATAGCGGAAAGTATATTCCAAAATTGGGCTCTCTGACTTCAGAACCTATGTGGTTTTCCACTCTGCTAGGATCTTTATGAAATGATTTAAAAACTGATGATTATTTCAGACCAAAGCACCAGAAAAAGCTATGGACTTTGTAGAAAAATCTTCTTGGTGGAAAGATGATCCATAGCTTAATCTAAGTGACTGATATCAGCCAGTCCTGTAGACAACCTATACTGTCATCTGCACCTCAAAGACATGGTGCACATGGACACTCACCAGGCTCTCTTGGGAGCCATCAGCATATCTAGGGTCACCAACTACCCCTTCATCTGCCCGCGACTGTCCTGATTTTAATTGTGAAGTACTGTGTCCCAGGATACCGGCTCCGGGTGAACCAGGTTAGTTGGTTACCTTCAGCATACCAGTAATATGTGACAGTGAGTAAAATGAGGGCATGGAAGTCAGAGCCTGTGAATACATTGCCCTTTCTCAGGGTAAGAAAGCTTTATTTCACTTTGTGAGCTGGACTGGGTAAAATAAGCACTGGATCAGTCCTGTGATCACAATGTGATATTTGTCAACTTTGCTGCCAGCTTTTGTCTACAGTGTTCTTCATGCACGCAGTGGAGACAGACTGATCTCTGGAAAAGCATGAGGTCAACTTTTGATTGGCAGGGAAGATAATTCAATCTCTGTGTTTCTAACATCAAGCATAGCCCCTGACACAAGCTGGGACTTCAGTTTCAGTGTTTTTGTTGTTGTTTGTTTTATTTACTTTGCTTTTTGCATTATTGTTTTTTTTGGAAACCATTTATTGAACATATGCTATATGCCAGATATTGTGTGAGTAACTTTTACACACTTAATTATATTAAACAATTACATCAGACTTGTGAGATAAGCAATATTATTTTCATTTCATAAATGAAGCACCTAAGGTTTGAAAGTAAACAGCTGATAAGTGTCTGAGCTGCTATTTATGGCTTAATCTTTTTCTTCCAATGCAGTTTTCTTTGCTTCCTACTAAATCCTATTCAGTAGCCAAAATTACAGAAATCCTTGTAATCTAATTCAACCCATTCCAGTGTAATTCAATGTAATTTAACTCATATATGCTAAAGCTATTTTGTGCCTAAAACTGCAATAGACACTGACAGACCGAAGTGTCCAATTCATATGAGCCTCCAGCTTTTAATGTATGTACTCACACATGGTGCTCACTGCAGGCCTGCTGAAATTAATACATAAGTAATAAAACAAGACCTTGTCCTCAAGGTACATTTCCTCTTGTGATGAAGACAGACATATACAAAACTATACTATGGGGACTATTATTGTAAGTGTAAGACGTATATAAGCTTTAGTAGGCTTTGAAACTTGATTTTTTTAATTATCAATAGATCAATGAATGTCTTTCCATGTCAGTAAATGTGGTTCTTCATCTTCATTTTTAAGAGCTCTATTATTTTCCATTGTAAAGATGTTTCATAATTTATGTAATAAGCTTACTATGTCAGATACTGAAGTTTCCAATTAGGAGCAGTGATTATCCTTGTAATTAAATCTTTGTACCTGTTCTTGTTTATGTATAATAAACATTTTTTTTCTAAATGTTCAGCACTAACCAATAATCAAATGAACTGTTTCATAGGAAAATGATTTCTTGTTAGTAAAAGTGTTCAAGCAAAGGATGGTTATCTCTTTTGGAACAGTGATATTCCCAGACAAATAAGGTCTGGCTGCTTGTTCTTACCATCCAATAATAAAATGCAGACAGACTAGCAAAGAAGGGAGTTTATTTCTGTAACTGGTTACAGGGAGAAGGTTGGAGTTACTCACCAGACCAACTCAAAGTTACAATTTTTTTTCCCTGGTGCTTATATACATTTTAAGCTCCATGCCTACATGTGGGAGTGTACCCATAAGCAGGAGTGGTTCATTCAATCTATATCTAATCTTCAACTGCAGTCTGGGGTCCGAAAAGCTTTATCTAGAGTCTTGGAAAGTTTCCTAATCTTAACTGGGATCTGGTATGAGGTGTATATGTAAGAATGCTTTTATTATTTGGTTAGACTTTAGGGTCTGGTAAAACCCAGGTGGGGCCTTAATGGGTTGGTTTTTGCATTCCAGCCCTCATACTCAGGCACCAGTTTCTCCAATTCTTTAATGTGTAATTTATACATTCATCAAAATTATAGTAAAGGGTTAGTGGAAACTGGCTACTCTGGTTGCTAATAGAAACCTGGCCTGCCATAATTGGAGTACTAATTGTGGTGGCATGGACAATGAAGAGTAGGTAGGATGGGTGAGAGAGATAAGCCTAAAGACATGGACATGGGACCTAGAGAATGTTTAGAATTCAGACAAGGAATGAAGTGAAGCAGTTGTCCCAGTAAGAAGTAACACACCTGAGTGTAATGCTGTATGAAGGAGATGGAGGAAGTAGAAAGATAGGAGTTTGCACAGGTAAGCAGGACTTCTACTGAGTGCCAAGTACTGTTTCTCCTTATTTTTCACGAACACTCTAAAGAAGTTATTTCCTGTTTACAGACTAATAGACTGAGGCTTGGAGTGGTCATCCATCTATTGATTCTGTAACCTCAGTGCAAATTCCTTGCCCTTAGTAATCCTCAGTTTTTCGTTCAGTAAAATAGGGATTATAATGCCTGCCTCCTAGGATAGTTGAGAAGAAAAATTCACAGAGCCTGGAATATAGGAACCATTTAATAGAGGTTGAATATTCTTACTCTAATTCCTTTGTTTTTCAGATGTATATGCTACTTATTACAGAATTGGATTAGGACAGCAGAGTCAATTGCAGGTCCCTCTCTACTTCCATCCTTAGAGTGGATCTCCTGATAAATATTGCTTGGTCTGGTTTTCTCAGGTATAGAGCCTGGGTCTGGATGTAAGTTGCAGATAACTCATCTCAGTATGTACAGGGAGTGAGGAAGTAGGATTATGATAAGCTACCCTCAATATCTTACCATCAAGGAATAGTCTCAGTGTGAAGATGTTAGCTATCAACTAATAGCAAGGTGAGTACACAGGATGAGCATCCAGAAGAGGATGCAGAGAAGCAGGAGGGAGGGAAACAGCCTGACGGATAAAGAAAGGCAACCAGTCTTCTTTGTTGGCCCAGCCCTAACTCTTTGGCCTCCAGTCACTTTATATGCCACCTTTGCCCATTAGGACAAAGTGTCATTCCCTGCATTTTGTAAGTTGGTTCTTGTGCTCAGTCATTCTGATTTGGACATCTACTCAGGGAAAGTCTCTACAACATTTCTTGTTGGAGTTGCTGTTCATCATTCCATGTCAGAGACACCAATTTGGTGTGGTTGAAAACCTACTGGGCATGTGACTTTGAGATCAATCAGGTGAAGTTTGTTTTTAAGATTTGAGTTTAAACCTTTGGTTAGGAAGTGGTTATTCTCTTTAGGTAACTGCCAGGTATCAACAAAGCTCCTTTTATTTAAATGGAAATGGCTCTCCATAGGAAGGCATTTCCCACTTTGCCTGCATTGAGAACCACAGCTCAACAAACCTTCAGCATTAACATACTTCTTTCCTGCCTGTCAGAATGAAATACTAATAGTGGGGCCCATCAATCCTGATGTTGCCTTCTTATTTTTTATAACCAAGGTCACTTTGCTCTGAGTTTACATTTGCCATGCAAATGGAAATAAAGCCATAAAAGAAATTCTTGGCCCTGGTTGCTGTGCTGATAGTGTCTTATTTTTCAACATTTTGAGATGGTGAGGAGGGGGTATTTGAAAAATCTAAGGTGATAGAAGAGACAGTTGCTTGCCTGAAAATAACATTCATCTGCTTTAGGAAACACATCTTCAAATCAGCATAGCTAATCAGTCACTTGTTTTCAGGGAATCTAGTTTATTGGAATAATAGTCTCTTGGAACATTTGAAGGCATGTGGAGGTGTCTGTGTCTGTTGTTTATCAGAACATCCATTCAAGGCAGGAGTTAGAAAGCAAGTTCTCTTCCTTTTTACAAAAAGAAGTAATGATGAATGGGGAAGAAATTCAAATTAATCCATAGAAAAATCTTGGTTTTCTGAAACATAGTGATATAAGATAGGTTTCAGGATCCTAATTTTGGGGGAGTACTTTGGAAGGATCTTTGTAGTTGACTCACAATGTCTGTTTTCATGTTCTCTTTTATAGAATCAAAATATGAGACTAAATTTTTTTATATTTCCAAAGTTTTAGGAAGCATACCCAGGGAGACCAGGACCCTATTTCTTCACTGTAGTAAAGACTCTCCCCTAAGAAAGCATTGGCTTTTTGGGGAGGGAGTGCACACTACGATTGTCTCTTAGGGTGAACTTTCTGGGCAGTACTTTGAAGGCAAATTAGTCACTAATTGGTACCTGCTTCATTTTGAGAATGACATACTACATACTCATTGGTCTTTTGCTTTCTGAGCAAGTGACATGAAAATTAGAATAATATGCAAAGATCTGTGGAAAGTGTGTTCCAAGTGAAGGGAATAGCAACTACAAAGGTCCTAAGGCTGAAAAAATTTAGTGTCTTTAAAGAATAGCAAAATAGTGTTATGCTGGAATGAATTGAATGGGTCAGAGAACAGAAGATGAAGTCAGAGAGATAGGTCAGATACCATAGAGCCTTGTAGGCTCTACTAAGGAATTTGGATTTTAGTCTGTGTTTGATGGGAAACTAATGGGCAAGGGAGTGACATGTTTTGATACACATTTTCATGTTGAGGGGGATTGGGGATACATATGGAATCAAGGAGAGCAATTAGGCTTGTATAGTAGTTCATGTGAGAAATGATGGTGGCTTTGACCAGAATTCTATTAGTGGAGATGGAGAAATGTTAGGCAGAGTCAGAAGAACTTGTGATGGATTGAATTTAATGAGTGAGGGAAAGAGAGTAATTAAGGATGATGCCCTGTTTTTGGCCTTGGTAAATGTCTTGGTAAATGATGTTTCCACTTGCTAATATTTATAATACTAGAATTGGGAAGTGGGGATTATAAGGTGAATTTTGTATGTGATGAATTTGACATACTTCTTAAACATCTAAGATGAAATTTCAATTAAGTAGTTGGATTGAGTGCTTGAAATATGTGTTGTTTTTATTAAAAAGTTAATGTTAAAAAGTTAATTCCTGGCTAGGGCCACTGTCTGTGTGGAGTTTGCGTTTTCTCCCCATGTCTGCATGGTTTTTCTCTGGGTATTCTGGTTCCCTTCCTCATCCCAAAGATGGGCACATAAGCTTAATTGTTATGTCTAAATTATCACTGTGTTAGTGTGGCTGTGTGTGTGCCCTGCAATGGAATGGTGTCCTGTCCAGGGTTGGTTTCCACCTTATACCCTGAAATGCTGGGATAGGCTCCAGCTACCTACTACCCTGAACTGGCATAAGCTGGTAAATAACTGTCTTTTTAAAATTAATATTTCTTCAATGCTTGTATAGTTCACACTTGTTTCACTCAGATTTGAAGGATGATGAATGTGGGGATTTTATCGAGTGATGGAGGTGGCTCTCAGTGGGATGAATGGGGAGCTGGAAAAGGGATGGAGTGAGAAGATGATCTTTTCCTGGAGTTCAGCTGTCCCATAGCAAATCTCCTCTCTGACTGTCCTCAGCTGAATTCCTCTCGACATTTAGATGCTCCTTCTCTTCTCTCCTTCTCTGCTGTGCTGCTCTGCCACTCTTCTGCTCGTGAGCCTGGGGTTTGGGGTTTATATGGGTACAGGACAGGGGGGTGTGGTGGGCCAAAAGGCAACATTTGGGCATGAAACAGGAATGTCTTTTCTCATTTAGGGCTGTGTGTTTCCAGGCTTGAGGGTGGGGCCTTTACCAGGGAACTGCCTTCTTCTACCCAGTATTTCCCTGCCTCCTGTTCATATCAACGGGATCTCTTTCCCATTAATCCTCTTCCAGGGTGCAGTCTTACCTGCACTGTGGATCATGTATAAGTACAGAGTGAATAATACTTATGTTTATTAATCACAATAATCATAATTATCCATTCATTGCCTTCTGGATTCTCTTGTGGAGGCTACCCCCAATATAGGAATGGGTCATATTTAATAAGTTTATAGAAATTATGTTACATTTAGTATTGAGGAACCCACAAAAGTCTGATTAAATGCCTTAGATGCCAGAGATATAAGAGCTTTTAGATATCACATAATGCTACCCCTTTTTTTACTGATGAATAAACTGAAACTTTAATTGCCCAAGGACATACAGTATTTTAATAGCAGAGATGGACTAGAGCAGAGCTGGAACTAAAACCCAGACCTTACAGGTCAGAGGTGGTTTTGACATACCCCTATGACTTTAGATAAGATTACTTTGTGTCTTGAAAATATTTCTATCTTTAAGGTAAACATCCTATAAAGGGATAATACTTAAACTAGTATGAATGCAGATTCTTCAGAAATGAGACACAGTCACCTAGATGAGGGGATGATGTATTTGGGAAAGGAAAGTCATAGGGTGCTAAAGATAGAGGCAATGTTACAGAGAAAAGACCAGCCTAACTTAGGTTTGAATCCCAACTCTATCTGCTGCTACTACTATGTGACATTTTCTTAACTTTTCTTAGCCTCATCTGTAAAATAAGGACAATTATTATGGGTCCTATTGGTAAGTTATGAGGATTAGAAATAGCATGTCTAAAGTTCTCAGCTTTTCTTGATGTGTGACTGGCAGTCAATACATGCTAGCTTTTTATTATTCTTCTATCTGCCCTCATTTTTCTTTATTTTTCTCTGCTCTTGGTGCTATGGGTATCAAACAACCCTAGATCAAGCCACTGTCTCCAGAGGCTGGAGGCTTCTGCCTCTGGCCACTATTGTCAGACCTATGGCTCCCTGAACTCTAGTTGCTATTCCCCCTGGAAGGCCAGAAGAGGGGGTGACCTTTAAAACTGCTGGGAGCTGATACTCTCTGCCCCAGGACCCCAGTGCAGATTAAGCAGCCATCCTATGAAGGGCAGCCACTGCCAAGGTTTTTCTCCTCTTCTCTGAGGCTGATCCTAGCGGTAGTTTCTTTCCAAAAAAAAAAAGCTTCAATTCATGTGGGCAAATAATTTTAAGGAAGAGAATAGTTTATTCAAACTGGCAAAACAATGAAACATCTTCAGCATGCCAGGTAATGTGTTAGTCCCCACACTCTGAGAGTCTGATTTAGAAGAGGAGATAGGCATGTAAATAAATAACTATTTTCCGATTAGGCTAACTGATGGTTCAGCAGAGATGCAAGCGGTGTTCTGTGAGTATGCTGAATGAAGACCTCCTGGAATGGGTGTGGTTTAAGCTGGATCTTAAAGGATTAAAGGTTTGTCAGTGGATGGATAGTTAGGGGAACTACATTTGATGCAGAGGTACGCAGGCAGCAAGCGCAGGGATGAATTAGGCAAGAGGGAGTTAGGAATTGAAAGAGTACAGAGGAATCCTTTTAATGAAAAACACAAATACTCTTTGCAGGAATTTGGGCATGACTCACGATGGTTTAGACTGATTCATGGTGGCTTAAGATATCAGATATGAAATGTACCATAGTAGCCATCTGGTATAAATACCTCATTTTACAGTTGAGAAGACTGAGGCTCAGACGGAAGAAATAACTTGGCCAGAATCACATAATCACAAGTTAGTGGCAAAAACTGACACCAAAATTCACTGATTCTCAGGCCAATGTCTTTTGTACCCATAACTCATGATTTCTGTGGATAAGAGGGAATAATTATAGAGAGTAATGAAAAATGTGTCTAAACTCTGAGACCTTTGATCACTAGCATGCAGCTGAGAGTTGGGTGATTTAAATAAAGATCGTGAATGGGACCCTACCAGTCCCATCTCATTCCCACCTTATGTACTTGAGATGTAATTTTCTATGAATAAGTTTTAGAATAGTCAGCTTAATTATTATTTCATAAAATTGTATCCATGGTTTTATTCATATATATACACATATGTGTACTATACATATAGAGAGTACACTCTGTATTTGATCACTTTCCAATATGAGTGGAAAAGCTAGAATTTCTAAAAGAGGTAATAAGTTAGTAAGTAATTCTGCCATGGAATGTTCATCTGGAACCTGAAAAGACCACATTCAGACCACTGGTAGAAGCAGAACTTGCCAAAACCTGGGTTCTAATTTACTAAAGTCATTCTCCTAAGCCATTGTCTATCCCACTTAGTTGTTCATTATAAAATTCAGGGGGAAAATGGTGGATAACAGGCAGGACAAACTTGCAGCTCCCACTTAGATAGACAGAACACCATGTAAAGACTCACATTGTGAACTTTTGCTCCAAGAACAACTGCAGGAACATACCAGGAAAACTGAAAGAATTCACAGACCCTTTGAAAAAAGTGGCTTGCTGCTACAAACTCCATGAGACAGCAAAAAACTGTGAGTGCCCAAAGTGTGAGAGGGGGAAAGTCTACCTTTGAACAGACATCCTTACTGGGGTAATTGAAAATCCAAATAATGGGAGAAGGATTTACCCCTACCTAAAGCTGAAATAAATTTAGAGAGCTGAGTGAAATATAAAAGTAGAAGCAGCAGCAGGAAGAGTCCTGTCCTGGTCCTATGAGGACACAAAGGTATAAGAATGATAT
Organism: Macaca nemestrina; assembly: GCF_043159975.1. Lineage (NCBI taxonomy): Eukaryota > Metazoa > Chordata > Mammalia > Primates > Cercopithecidae > Macaca > Macaca nemestrina. The sequence continues at coordinate 184,268,532 of NC_092125.1, forward strand.
AATGGACTCTGGGGAGTTGGGGGGAAACGTTAGGAGGGGGATGAGTGATAAAAGACTACATGTTGGGTCCAATGTACACTGCTTGGGTGATGGGTGCATCAAAATCTCAGAAGTCAACATTAAATAACATTCATGTAACCAAACACCACTTGTTCCCCCAAAGCTAATAAAAGAAAGTTAAGTTGTTTGTGATACCTTTAATTGTCCACAATTAAAACAAACAAATAAAAACTACCACCTTACCTCTTTCAATAAGTTTAACTCAGCAAACATTTCATTCATTTATTCAACAAATATTCATTGAAGTATTTTAATTGAAATACTTCCATCTAAGTATTGCCAAACACTGTGATGCAGACTGGACATATATCAGTAAACAAAAAAAAATATGTTTCCTGTCTGTATTACTAGAGCTGCTATAACAAAATATTACAGACAGGGTGGCATAAATGATGGAAGTTTATTTTCTCACCATTCTGGAGGCTAGAAATCTTGAGACCACTGTGTCAGCAGGGTTGATATTTTCTGAGGCCTCCCTCCCTGGCTTGTACATGGCTGTCTTCTCCTAGTCTTCATGTGGTCTTTTCTCTGTGCACATGAATATCTGTGTCCTAATACTTTCTTATAAGAATACCAGTCATATTGGACTAAGGCCCATCTATATGACCTTATTTTATTTTAATTACCTCTTTAAGGCCCTATTTCTAAATATAGCTACGTTCTGAGATACTGGGGATTAGGACTTCATTATATGAATTTTAGGGAATATAATTCAGCCCATAACACTGCCCTTAATGAGCTACCAGTCTAGAGGGGGCAGAGAAATTTATCCACAAAGTATACAAATAAATTTAGGGTTTTGAATTCTGTTAATTGCTACAAAGGAGAGGTACATAGTGTCAAAAAATATATATAAGGAGGCATGTTCCCTCTTGGAGGGAGGAAGCTGCTTCAGGGTGGGGGCAGTTGAGAAGGTAAATATTTGAGCTGAGATCTCAAGCATGGGTAGGGGGAACTAATTTGGAAAAGGAGATGAGAGAAGGAGGAGAACAAAGGAGGAAAGAACCTAGTAGAGGGTAATTGCTTGTCAAAAGTCCCATAATTTAGTTCTTTCTGTCTACTGAGTATTGAAGTAGGTTCTGAATACAGCAATGGAACTCATGTTCTGGTGGAAGACAGATGCAAATCAGATCATTTCGACAGAATATGATCAGAGTTATTATAGAGGCTAATACTTATATGCCCCATAGTTCTAAATATATGGAAAATATAAGGGGGGTACCAACTCTGTTGATCATGGAGTGAGGGCAGGAGTTCAAAAGAGTTTCACAACAGCTTTCTTTAGATACAAAAGAAGATATTCTAGACAGGAAGCATGAGCAAGGACTCAGAGGATGCCATGTGAAAATTATTTTTAGAGTAATATATAGAAAATCTGTATGGTTGGTGCATGGCAGGGAATGAATAAAGATGGGACCAAAAAGCATTTTAAATATTATTTTTTAGATAGTAGAACCAGGCCGGGCGCGGTGGCTCACGCCTGTAATCCCCGCACTTTGGGAGGCCAAGACGGGTGGATCACGAGGTCAGGAGATCGAGATCATCCTGGCTGACACGGTGAAACCCCGTCTCTACTAAAAATACAAAAAAAATGAGCCGGGCGTGGTGGCAGGCGCCTGTAGTCCCAGCTACTGGGGAGGCTGAGGCAGGAGAATGGCGTGAACCCGGGAGGCGGAGCTTGCAGTGAGCCGAGATCCGGCCACTGCACTCCAGCCTGGGCGACAGAGTGAGACTCCGTCTCAAAAAAAAAAAAAAAAAAAAAAAAAAAAAAAAGATAGTAGAACCAAATATATGTATAAAGATAGGTTTGCTATCATTAACTTATTTTCACTATTTACCCTGGAGCAGATTAATAAACATATGACTTGTGTGCTCCTACTCCTAATGCCTTGTCCTGTGGTAGACCTGGACACTATTTAAGATTCCTTTTTGATACAGGCAACCAGTAGCAATTGGTCAGAGTTGGCACAGAAAATGAAAGCTTCTATTAATTTCCTGTGGCTGCCATAAGAACTTACCACAAATTTGATGAATTAAAACTATGGAAATCTGTTCTCCCAAAGTTCTGAAGGCCAGAAATCTGAAATCCATATAATTGGGCCGAAAGATGGTCCTACTCCCTCTGGAGGCTCTAGGAGAGAAAACATTCCTTGCCTCTTCCAGCTTCTGGTAGCTGCTAGAATTCCTTGGCTTGTGACTGCCTCACTTCAATCTCTGCCTTCATCTTCACAGCACCTTCTTATCTGTGCATGTGTTTTTTCCTCTTCTGTCTTTCTAATGTCTATCTTCCTTTTTTTTTTTTTTTTTTTTGAGACGGAGTCTCGCTCTGTCGCCCAGGCTGAATTGCAGTTTCGCCATCTTGGCTCACTGCAAGCTCCGCCTCCTGCGTTCACGACATTCTCCTGCCTCAGCCTCTCCAGTAGCTGGGACTACAGTCACCCACCACCACGCCCGGCTAATTTTTTGTAATTTTAGTAGAGACGGGGTTTCACCATGTTAACCAGGATGGTCTCAATCTCCTGACCCATGATCTGCCTGCCTCAGCATCCCAAAGTGCTGGGATTACAGGCGTGAGCTACCGTGCCCGGCCTTGTCTCCTCTTACAATGACACTTGTGACTGCGTTTAGGGCCCACTCAAATAATCCAGAATAATGTCCCAACCTCAAGATCTCTAACTAAATCATATCCATAAAGTCTTTGCCATAAAAAGTAACATTTACAGATTCCAAGAATTAGTGTTACTGGAAAGGGACCCTGAACCCGACCCCAAGAGAGCGTTCTTGGATTTTGTGGAAGAAAGAATTTGGGGCAACTCAACTGAGTAAAGTGAAAGCAAGTTTTGTTGTTGTTGTTGTTTTTTGAAACAGAGTCTCCCTCTGTCGCCAGGCTTGAGTACAGTGGCACGATCTTGGCTCACTGCAACCTCAGCCTCCCGGGTTCAAGCGATTCTCCTGCCACAGCCTCCCGAGTAGCTGGGACTACAGGCATGGGCCACCAGGCCAGGCTAATTTTTTTGTATTTTTAGTAGAGACAGGGCTTCACCATGTTGGCCAAGATGGTCTCAATCTCCTGACCTTGTGATCTGCCTGCCTCAGCCTCCCAACATGCTGGGATTACAGGTGTGAGCCACCACGCCCAGCTGAAAGCAAGTTTATTAAGAAAGTAAAGAAATAAAATGGCATGCCGGGAGCGATGGCCCATGCCTGTAATCCCAGCACTTTGGGAGGCTGAGGCGGGCGGATCACAAGGTCAGGAGATCCAGACCATCCTGGCTAACACAGTGAAACCCCTTCTCTACTAAAAATGCAGAAAATTAGGTGGGCATGGTGGTGGGCACCTGTAGTCCCAGTTACTGGGGAGGCCCAGTCAGGAGAATGGAGTGAACCTAGGAGGTGGAGCTTGCGGTGAGCCAAGATTGTGCCACTGCACTCCAGCCTGGGCCACAGAGTGAAACTCGCTTTCTAAGAAAAAAAAAGAAAAGAAGGAAGGAAGGAAGAAAAGAAGGAATGAAGGAAGGAAAGAAGGAAGGAAGGAAGGAAGGAAGGATGGGAGGAAGGCAGGCAGGCTGGCTACTTCATAGACAAGGTAGGCCATTCTCCAAAGCAAGAAAGGGAGAATTGCATCAACTTTAGGTACAATGCTTGTTTATATAGAAGATAACAAAGCAAAAAACAAAAAACAAAAAACAAAAAAAAGTCATGGGGGAGATGTGCTCTACTACAAGGGCTTGTGACAAAGGATTGTTAATCTTTGTGTAACTACTGGCTTCCACAAGAATCTATATTAGCTTTAAGGTGAAACTTAAACTAAGAAACTAAGAATGCTTTTGTTCTTACAATATTGGAAGAACATCAGGATATTACCTGGGTCTGTAATTTCCTGAGTCTCTTAAATCCTAGGTTTGTTCAGTAAACATTATTAATCTGTTCCCTTAACCATAAATATCCTGTGATTAAGAATGCCTAAGCTCCTGGAAATGCAGCCCAGCAGGTCTCAGTCTCATTTTACCCAGCTTCTATTCAAGATGGAGTTGCTCTGGTTCAAAAGCCTCTGACTTATTTCCCCCTTTTCTTTTACAAGGGGATCCTTAATCCTAAGAGTTGTAGAAGGATGAAGATCCATCTTCTGTAAATTCTTCAGGCCAAATAGGATCAATGATATTCCTGCCTAATATTAGGGTCTCTTATATTCAGGATAGAGAGTAGCTCAGTCAGTATGGTGAGGGCCATTCATAACTTTGAATTGCAACAAAAGGTGAAATCTGGAAGACAAATAAGTGTTTGATTTAAGAAAACACTCAGTAAGCTTATCCTGCATTCCTGTTCAAAGAGTACAACAGCAATATATTCCACAACAGTGAAGCAAAATAAGTAAAATCATCTCAAGTAAACTGAATAAGAAGACTTTTCATGAACTGGGAAATTATTGGAACTAAGCTGACATGGGGTCACCAGCCATGGTGACCAGTATGTGCCCAGAATTACAATACTGATCTAGATATTTTATGCTACTTATCCCTCTTGTTTCCTCTGAGCAGCAGCCAGAGATCACTGGTCGGTTCACAGGAATAAGCAGTCTAAATTGACAGAAAACAAAAACTAAAAGAAAAACCATCAAAAACAACAGATGAGAGTAGAATCTAATACCAGGTATAACATAGTTTTTGAAATGTAATTTTCCTCTCTCCAGTCTTCCATTTTTACCAAAGATAAATCATGGTATGACCAATTATTTTGCAAAATAAGTTCTAGTCTTATTAAACTTGGCCCGATTGTAAAGTGCAGCAAGAATAATTATGTGCCAACAAGAATCTTACATTAAACTTTTTAAGCTTTGAGCACAGCCCAAGGGTCTTTTATTGGTTCTATAAATCAACTTTGATTCCTTAAAGTAGTCTGCTTATATTTGAAATCATGCAATTCCAGTCAAAGCCTTGGTAAAATAACCAGTGTCTCCTCCAATTGTGTCCTGTTACACATAAGACTATAGATTCTTATTGTACTTGTCCAAATAACTATATTTCCATAGGTTAAGAATACTCACAAATAGTTTTTAAATTTTAGAGAAATCAGGTAGCGAGAAAGAAATATGCTCCAAATTTTATTTATAGGAGTATAATTTACTCAGTTGTTAAAAGCTATAATAGCTCAAAAGAAAAGTTTTCTTGGCTGAAGAACAAAACAGAAAGTATCACCAACAATATAGGCAAAAAGTCATCAAAAGATTATTTCAGTCTTTTATTAGTCTAGGCAATTTCTGTTTTGCTTGATATTTATGAACAGATGAGTTATCCAAGGGAGATCTGGAAATTTTTTTTTCCTCTCTATTTTAATGGCACCCTTTTCACCCTTTCCAAAGTTATCAGAGACCTAAATTGAAGAGTACTCATCAGAGTCCTCTAGCTGATTACAAACTGCCTTTTAAAGAAGATCAAAACAAACAACAGTTGTCCGTGGATGACAGAAAGTCTTAGGACAGCCTCAGTGAAAGACACAATTGACAAGGAAATTTGATTATCTCTGTTGCACATGATAATTTAATGTAACAATTATAATTATTGCTCATAATGTACACTAAATCCATATTAGATTTATAGGAGTTTTCCATAATTTTGGAACACATAGCAATAACACATTTATACAAATACAGCCCAAAGAAAGTCAAACAGTGTTTTATATTTGACAATGCTTCCTTATTATTTCAATATACCAAATAAGCCAAATATGTCATTTTTGGAATTAGGGGGCCTAATATCAAAAAGTATTAATCAGGTCAGAAAAAGACTTAATTTGAATTTGATTTTGGAAAGTTTGTCAAATATCAAAGGCTTAAAACACTTGATATTATAAAAGAGAATCCCAGATCACCATAAGTCATTCTTTTAGCCAAAATAACACAAAGATTTTTTTTTAAAAGGCAGAACCCTTTACTCATTTTATCTCTTTTCTCTTCTTTCTTTACCTGTAGTTTATTCAAAAGGCAAACAAAAATCTTTCATCATCTTTTAATATTACATGAAAATCTTGTTCAAGAGAGAAGGCCAAGTTTACATTAATGTACTATTAATGTCAAATCCAATTCTTAATAAAACCTTATAGACAAATCTGTCTAGTCTTAATTAGTTTGATCATAAGGTAACATTACATAAACCTTTTATAATTTTTTACAGTTTTTTGGGGTTAAAGAGCAGATCACTACTCCAAGGAAACCCCTGTTGTGGTTTTATTCCAATGTTCAATTTATGGAAAAACTGAATAACACCCCTTTAACTTTAGTCAATATGTCCACACACAGAATTTTTTACAAGATTAATCTTTCAAAAACCTTCCACAGCTTGCTCAAATCTTTAGCTTTATCCTATCTCACTTAAAATAATCCTTTAACCCTCCATACTAGGCAAAAACCACATTTTCATGCCTTCTTATAATCTTACCAAAAACATATTCTACTTTCCTTTTACACCTTACATGTAAAACTGTTTCTACAGTAGTCTCAATTACATATGTTACAATGTTAAGTCTTAGAAACTTACTTTTGGTGAAAAACCTGGTTAGTGATTTTAATCACGTACCAGGTGTGAAGCCTAGGACGCTAGAAAGAGTACAGATAGGTCTGACTCTTTCCAGCATAGCCAGGAAGCATGGCTAACTCTACATGTCCTCAAGATTTACCTGGAATCTAATAGCTCTAAATTAGGTAAACTGAACAGTTATCAAAAGTCAAAGAAGCAGTTTATGTAGTAAAAACATTGTCTGACCTGCCTAATTTAGAACAAATCTCTAAATTTTGAAGGCATTTTAATCAATACTCTTTACAGCTTTATTTCTCAGAGATTACTAAAGCCACACGAACTAAACAGTGTTAAAACTTATCTTTTTCTCACAAAATAGTTAATTTAAGCACTTATTATTATTTTTATTTATTAGTGGGTTTTTTTTTTGTTTTTTTGTTTTTTGTTTTTTTTTTTGAGATGGAGTCTCGCTCTGTCACCCAGGCTGGAATACAGTGGTGCAATCTCAGCTCACTGCAACCTCCACCCACCCAGGTTTAAGCAATTCTCTCCCTCAGCCTCTGGAGTAGTTGGGATTACAGGCGCGTGCCACCACACCCGCCTAATTTTTTGTATTTTTAGTAGAGATAGGGTTTCACCATCTTGGCCAGGCTGGTCTTGAACTCCTGACCTCGTGATCCACCCGCCTCGGCCTCCCAAAGTGCTGGGATTACAGGCATGAGCCACCGCACCTGGCCTAAGCACATATATTTTTAAGACAGTTAATCAGAGCTCATTCATGTATTTTGAAAGCAAAATTTCATGCACGACACATAAATACACAGATGGATAGACAGAAGTAGATTTGGTCCAGTTTTTAAGTTTTTCTTTCACATTTTTATGTCAAGTTTTGGATCCCCAAAAAGAGGGGAATGCTATGGGGACCTGACAGTGCAATGCTTTTATCATGCGTTTTACTACAAGGACATTCCCCAAAGCTGGTAGACAACCCAAAGCCAATTAGTTTATCCTGAATGGGAGTTTTACCTCTGGTGGTGGGGGAGTTCATACTTTCCAGGTGGCTAAAAGTATGCTTCTTTGATCCAAACATGCAAAGAACTGAGTATCCCCTCCATAACTTCCATTAGCCATTTCTGAAAGTATATTTCCCACCTAGTTATTACACAGCAAGGCTTTTTGCTCTCTCATAATGCAGAGTAATTTCTGATACCCTCCAAATGCAATGCAAAACAGAACAGAGCCTTAGATTTTGAGAGGGATATATCTGCTTTCAATTCTTGGGATTCCATGAGGAAAACAGAGGTTCCTCCCAAAATGGTGTCTGTGGCACCTTCTCTGTTTCTCCCAAGGAGTCCTATGCTGTCAGAATTCACCTTAGGTCCTTTCATGTGGGCATTGAAGGTGACAAGAAGATAGATGGGGGAAATAATTCAGGCTGACTGAGAAGAAAAACAAAAGTCCTTGTTTTCAAAAAAAAAAAGACCCAGAAAGAAAAAAAAAAGCATAAAGCATAAATAAGATCCAGAAAGAAAAAAAAGCATAAAAAATACATATATTTTAAATATATGTATAGCTTGGTTGTTCACTTTTAGTTAAGCTGACTTTTAACCAAATATCTTATTACCAGACTCCAGTCAGGACAAACTGTCAATATTTCCGGCTTTTAACCTTTACCAAAGGTAACCTCCCAGGTGAAACCAATAAGCCTTAACTAAGGTTGTGACTTAACCACGGGTGTACAAGGGATTTTCAAAGCGGTGGTAAGCAGTTTTTACAAGATCTAGAATTTCCAGAGGTAAGGGATATTCAAGATAGGAAATCAGAAGTTTTTCATGAAGGAGAAAAGAATCAATAAAGGTCACACAAATGTCAAACCAGAAAGGACTCATTCCCTAAGCTGGAAATTGAACCTTCACCGCTACCATGAAAAGACATAGCCTTAGCCACAGAACTACAGCATTGGGCAGTCTCTGGTGCTCTTCCCAGAAGCCTTTCAAAGGCTTTTTAACTGCCTAAGATAACTTATAGGCCTAACTGTGACATGAACCGCAAAATTCCTGCCCTCTGGATGGTGGAGACCAAGAGAAAGTTACCCCCATGTGGTCACAAAGTGAAGCTCTCAAAGACATAAAACAAACTGAGAGGGAAACTTCATCAGTTTTTGTTTCAGGAACCTGCAGCAAAGCTTTTAACTGACGGGTTTGTCAGGCTGGCTTGAACAATGGGCTTATAATTGTTTTAGGCCTGCATTTTCTCCTTTGGTACCCACCTCTCTATGACAGACGGACACAAAGTATACCAGATTTGCTACATCCTAAGACGCATCTCACAAATCCTTTTTCTCATCACTTAAAACCTTGCGGAGGAGACAAGCAGTGACTTTTAACATTCACTCAACCAGGTTGCACAGTGAGAGGCTGAGGCACCAGAGAGGGAGAGTGGACAAAAAGAGAAAAAGAGAATGATCTTCTTGGGACTTGACCCCAAGCCAGCTTAGACCAGGGAAGGGGTGTGACCTGTTCCATTGCTGATCAGACCCAGATGGTCAACAGTGTCAGACCCAGTTGCTGATCAGATCCCATTGCTGATCAGACCCAGACTGTCAACAGTCATCCGTGTCCCTCACGGATGTCTATTCAGGTGACCCAAACAAGTAAGGATTAGGAGAGCAGAGGCAAAGCACCCTGAATGACAGAAAGGTTAGAAAAAGGAAAGGAGAGAGAGGAGGAGAAAGGGGAGGGAGAAAAGCATTGCCTATGGCAGGGTCAGGGAGGTGAGGTGCTCAGGGAGGCTAGAGAAAGACCCACCTGAACGCTGAATCCGAAGTTCAGGTGGCTTCTTGTCAGTTGTGAAGGGATCTTTTCTAGATGTCTCATCAGCTCTTAAATTTGCCCCTTTGGGAGAAGAAAAAAGCTTCTCATGTGCTATGATCCTGCACATGCCTAATCCTGTCACTCACAGCCATCACCAAATAATGCAAGGCAGATTAATCCAAAGAGAATAGCCGTTAACATACTGTAGTGCCAAATCTATTTTTAATCAAGAGGGGCCTTACTGAGGTGGGCCTCTAACCCCGTATGTCTTAAGAGAGAATCTAAACTTCCTAAGTTTGGAAGTTCTAACTTCCTAAACTTCCTAAGTCCTAACTCTAACCCAAGTTCAACAACATCTTGTCCTTTACTAAGAAAGGCCTTTAATCTCGTATGTCTTAGGAGGGACTTTAACACTCTTAAATTGGGCCTCTAACCTTATTTTATCTTTTTACCTGCCATAAAATATACTCTACCACTTACCCAAAGTCAGCCGACTGGTATTGCACAGACAATTTTCCTTTAGGTTGGAGGTCTCTCCAGTAGGGTCCCTTCGTGGTTTGTCATGGAATATGTTACTGGAGAGAGGTCCTAGTCCAGACCCCAAGAGAGGGTTTTTTGGATCTTGTGCAAGGAAGAATTCAAGGTGAGTCCACAGAGTAAAGTGAAAGCAAGGTTATTAAGAACATAAAGGAATAAAAGAATGGCTACTGAATGCATAGATTAGGGAATTCCTGAAAGCAAAAGGAGGAATGTGTCCACCTAAGGTACAATGCTTGCTTATACATAAGATAGCAGCAAAGCAGAAAAATCATGGGGGAGATGTGCTCTACTACAAGGGCTTGTGACAAAAGATTGTTAATCTTTGTGTAACTACTGTCTTCCACAGGAATCTATATGACTATCTTTAAAGCAAAACTTATTCTTAAACTAAGAATGCTTTTGTTCTTAATATATTGGAACATCAGAACATGTCCTGGGTCTCTTAAATCCTGGCTCTGGTCAGTAAACACTAATAACTTGGCCGCTTAACCATAAACATCCTGTGACTGAGAATGCCTAACATCCTGGAAATGCAGCCCAGCAGGTCTCAGCCTCATTTTAGCCAGCCCCGTTTCAATATGGAGTTGCTCTGGCTTGAAAGCCTCTGACATTAAGACTTAGATATCTTTGAGTGTCCATTTTTAAGACTACTCTAGTGCCCTTAAATTTTTGATGGTGGTATGTATGAAATGGAAAGAAATTTAAGTTGAGGTTTCACGCTCTGATTCTAGGAATGAGGACCTGAGTAAGTCATTTCCATGAAAGTGTTTTTTTTTTTGAGTTTTAAAATTTATTATTATTATTATATTTTAAGTTCTAGGGTACATGTGCATAACGTGCAGTTTTGTTACATATGTATACTCGTGCCATGTTGGTGTGCCACACCCATCAACTCGTCAGCACCCATCAACTCATCATTTACATCAGGTATAACTCCCAATGCAATCCCTCCCCCCTCCCACCTCCCCATGATAGGCCCCGGTGTGTGATGTTCCCCTTCCCAAGTCCAAGTGATCTCATTGTTCAGTTCCCACCTATGAGTGAGAACATGCGGTGTTTGGTTTTCTGTTCTTGGGATACTTTGCTGAGAATGATGGTTTCCAGCTGCATCCATGTCCCTACAAAGGATACAAACTCATCCTTTTTTATGGCTGCATAGTATTCCATGGTGTATATGTGCCACATTTTCTTAATCCAGTCTCTCACTGATGGGCATTCGGGTTGATTCCAAGTCTTTGCTATTGTGAATAGTGCCACAATAAACATACATGTGCATGTGTCTTTATAGCAGCATGATTTATAATACTTTGGGTATATACCCAGTAATGGGATGGCTGGGTCATATGGTACATCTAGTTCTAGATCCTTGAGGAATCGCCATACTGTTTTCCATAATGGTTGAACTAGTTTACAATCCCACCAACAGTGTAAAAGTGTTCCTATTTCTCCACATCCTCTCCAGCACCTGTTGTTTCCTGACTTTTTAATGATTGCCATTCTAACTGGTGTGAGATGGTATCTCACTGTGGTTTTGATTTGCATTTCTCTGATGGCCAGTGATGATGAGCATTTTTTCATGTGTCTGTTGGCTGTATGAATGTCTTCTTTTGGGAAATGTCTGTTCATATCCTTTGCTCACTTTTTGATGGGGTCGTTTGTTTTTTTCTTGTAAATTTGTTTGAGTTCTTTGTAGGTTCTGGATATTAGCCCTTTGTCTGATGAGTAGATTGCAAAAATTTTCTCCCATTCTGTAGGTTGCCTGTTCACTCTGATGGTAGTTTCTTTTGCTGTGCAGAAGCTCTTTAGTTTAATTAGATCCCATTTGTCAATTTTGGCTTTTGTTGCCGTTGCTTTTGGCATATTAGACATGAAGTCCTTGCCCATGCCTATGTCCTGAATGGTATTACCTAGGTTTCCTTCTAGGGTTTTTATGGTATTAGGTCTAACATTTAAGTCTTTGTGTAAATAGTGAAAATAAATAGTACAATGGAGTTTTTAGATGAAATAGAGTTAATCCTTGTTTTCATTTGTCTTGATAAGATTTGACTTCATTAGAAAACAGTGTCAATTATTAACACTAGAGCCTAAATAGTAAAGTAAAGGGCTATGAACAGTGTGTGGAATTATACTGGTTAGAGGCTCTCAAAGACCTACATTATTAGATAGTACAAATGTAGACATCTGAGATTTAGGTCAGGCAAGGTAGGGATTGGTCTAGTTCTTGTCCACTCTTTTCTTTTTTTTTTTTTTTCATAGAGAATTTACAAACATACTAATTGTAGCCAGGCTTAGAATGGTCACAAAATGAAAACTGCAGTGATTAGATATGGGAGCAGAGGGCAGATCGCTGTGAAAAGGGAAAAAAAGAACATGGATTTTTGCATACGGAATTTTATGTCCAAGCTTGGAAGTGGCATGAATTATTTCCACACATATTCCTTTGGCTAGTACCTGGTCACCTGGAACAATCTAATTGCAAGGTATACTGGGATATGTAGTTTTTCACAAAAAGAGAATATGGTATTGATGAATATCCAACCAATACCTACCACAGTCATGGTACTACTTCACAGATGAGGAAACTTCTCTTTGATGACTAACTTGATATTCTATAATAAGTGAGGGAGTGAGGATACACGACCATGGAATAATGCCAAATTTGTTTCAATAATAATGCCCTTTGCTGTATACCTGTATAGATCGTTGATATCCATGATTATTTTTGCTGGAGAACTCTTTCTATAATAAAAATGTTATAGAGAAGCCCAGCATGTAAAATATATCAACAGAAGTAAAGCATAGTGAATTAAAGTTCTCTATGGCCTAGTTTAGAAACATCAGCACCAAATGATCTTGATGAGCCATTCCAGTTCTGCCTCACGTGTTTCATGTCTTGATATCCTTCTATTTTTGATATGAGACAGAATATTAAAGTCATGAATGCATTTCACAACTGGGTGCTTGTGATCAACATTTTCTGCCACAGGGCCCAGATGTAAGCGGTGCAATTTTAGTCAAAATCCCAGGGACACATGTGCTGAGCCTGAGGAATCTTTCCCCCACTGTCCACCATCCATGAAAAACATTATCTCATTGTACAGGGCACACTCCGAAAACTTTCCCATTGGAATAATGTAAAGTAATGGAGAACTTTTTAATTTTGTAAAGTGCACTCTTCCTTTTAATTTACTTATTATAGAAATTTAACGTTCTGCAGTTTACTGAGCAAATAACATTGAAAGTATTTTAGAGTTAGCTTGGGAGCTCGCCTTTACTTGCCAGTTTGACTTTATTATTTGATTATCCAGATAAAGGCCAGCAGTAACAATGCACTCTTCCTTAAGTGGATCGGAGGGGTGTCTCTTGGCCATTACCAATTCTAAATATAAGGAGAAAAATCACACAAGAGTGATTTGCTAATTTGCTCATTAGTCCCTTGAGTAAGATGCTTAATTCTCTGGACCTAGGTTTTTATAGTTATACTTTACCAGAAACTTCCTAACCTTGGGGGCTGGCAAATTCTGTGATGCTCCATTCATTCAAAAAACACATACTTAGGACCAAATATGTGCCAGACACTGTGATAGATGCCCAACAGACTGGCCCAGAGTCCTTAACTGCTGCCCTTTGGTCCCATGACTCATACCCCAATAAAGGCTTCCTCCACCACCCTCAGAGCACTTCTTCAAGCACTCCCTCCTGAACACACCTAACCAGCTTCTGATCATCAGAGCAGATATTTCCCCTTAAATTTTGGCTTTGGCATTTTACTTAGTTCCTCGCTTCCTGGTACTGTTTTATCCTGGTCTTAGACAATGGTTCTTAGACCCAAGCTCACAGATATGGACCAGCCTCTCTACTCTCCTGCCTGGGCAGGCTCTGCAGACCCTAGACTGAGCCAAAGATCTGGGCCCCCACTTGTTTTGGAAAAGATGTGCGACAAATATGTAGAGATGAATAAAACCCATCTCTACTCTTAAAATATAAATAAATGAAAGGTGTGTAAGAGGTAGAATTGACAGGACTTGGAAACCTAATAGATTTTATGAAGATGAAGGTAAGAGATACTTAGGAAGATACCAAGGTTACTTCAGGTTACATGGAGGAGTTGGTGTTTAAACTCTATCTTAATAAGGAAATTTTAAATATGCAGAGGTGGCATAGAAGTGTGTTCCAGGTTAAATGAACAGCATGAGAAAGTGTTTAGAAGTTATGTATTCCATATTCTCTTGAGGAATGTCTGGCCATTTCCTATTGTAAGCACTTTGACTTCCTTTTAAACTGACGAACAGACTGTTTTGTTTTCCTCCTCCTATCTCTCCATTAGTCCTCTAAGTTTTTTAAAGACAGTTTAAGATAGATGCCTTAGGTTTTCATTGCAGAAATTTGATCAGCCTTTTATTCGAGTAACTAAACTTCAATAATTTGGGCAATTTAACTGATTCAGATTGAATATCACATTAATAATTAACTTGTTTTCTCCTCCTTCCCATCACCCACAGGAGCCTGATGGATCATTAACAAGATTAGAGACAGAGGGTGATCTTGGTGCATTACTGGTGCTCAGTAAATGTTAAATAATGGTTGAAATAGGACCCAATGGAGATTGGCACTTTGCAGTAGAAACAGAAGCTCACAAAGTGTGCCTTTGCTGATGATCAGGTTTTACAATTCAGAGAAGGCACAGACTATCATTGAAATTCACATGCATTTATAGGAAAAAAATCTAATGAATAATCCAGTTTCTAGCTAGATGAAAGCCTATGCTATGTAGAAAGTGCTTAATATCATAGTTGCTGCCCTGGGGGATTCACTTTTCCTCCTGTTTGAAGAGCTGCAGGCCACCAAAATGAGCAGGTATAGGAAATAAGGATGTGATGACCAGTGGATTACTAGGCACACAAGTGTTTTGCCCAGAGCATTCTTTGTCCTGCCCCAAAGTGCTCCCAAGAGCCAGATTCCCATCTGTTAACTGACAATCCTGACTGCCAATATGAGGGCTAACTTTGCCAAGCAGGAATTGTATGGTGTTAATGGCTTTGAGTAGAGCCTTGTGCTGCCTGCTGGCAGGGAGAATCCTGTTTGATTCTAAAGAGCCCAAAATTTATACTTTAAAACATATTTTATTTGACAGCCAGAATCTAATGAATCTGATTTCATCTGTCTGTCTGCAGATCTCTGCTTGAGAATATCAAACCTTCAGTAAAAGAGCTCCTCACAGTTTATAAAACACTTTTCCTATCAGCTATCTCATTTGGTCCTTATGACAACTAAAGGAAGAAGGTAACCACGTGTAGGTGCTTTACATGCCATCTCATTTAATCTCTGAAGTCTTACAAGGTAGAATTTTTAAGTTCCCATTTTGCAGATGAAGATCCAAGACACCGAGAAGCAAAGTACTTGCTGAACTTTTTCTTTTTTTTTTTTTTTTTTGAGACGGAGTCTCGCTCTGTCGCCCAGGCTGGAGTGCACTGGCCGGATCTCAGCTCACTGCAAGCTCCGCCTCCCGGGTTTACGCCATTCTCCTGCCTCAGCCTCCCGAGTAGCTGGGACTACAGGCGCCCGCCACCTCGCCCGGCTAAGTTTTTGTATTTTTTTTAGTAGAGACGGGGTTTCACCGTGTCAGCCAGGATGGTCTCAATCTCCTGACCTCGTGATCCGCCCGTCTCGGCCTCCCAAAGTGCTGGGATTACAGGCTTGAGCCACCGCGCCCGGCCTTGCTGAACTTTTTCTTGAGATGAGTAGAAAAAGCTAATGGGATAGATATTAATCCTGGTTTCCAGTGTATTTTTAGTCTCAAGATTGAAAGTCATATCCTCTGGGCACCTACTTAATTGTAAACAACTCTACATGTTATTGAATCTCTAAACCGTCTTATGAGGTAGATACTATCATCCTCATTTTACAGATTTTTTTTTCATTTTGCAAGCATTTATTGAGCACCTGCTATATTCTAGAAACTGTTCTAGGCACTGGATAAACACCTTCAAATAAGACAAGCATGATTACTTCTCTTGTGAATCTTACTTTCTAATAGGAGGAGACAATAAATAAATATAAATGCTTAAGATGTACAAAGTATAGAAACTGAGGCCCTTCTTTAGATTGGTTGATCATGGGAGGACTGATGAAACATTTAAATTAAGAAATGTCAAATGTTAAGAAATACCGAGGTTTAGAAAGATCTAAGGGATTATAACTGTAAGCAGAGAACAGTAAATAAATACATCTTAAGGGGAAAATAAGCTTTGTGCCACCTTGTGATGATTCATTTTATGTGTCAACTTAACTGGGCCACCAGGCGCCCAGATATTTGGTTAAACGTCATTCTCAGTGTGTCTGTGAGAGTGTTTCTGGATGAGATTAACATTTGAATCAGTAGACTTAGTAAAGCAGATTGCCCTGCCCAGTGTGGGTAGATCTCATCCAATTCATTGATGCCTGAATAGAACAAAGACTAAATAGAGGGAATTCACTCTCTCAGCCTCTAAGTTGGGACACTGGTCTTCTCTTGCCTTCGATCAAAGTCAGACTGGAACTTAAACCACAGGCTTTCCTGATTCTCAGATTTGCAGACTTGGACTGGAAACAAACCATTGGGTCTCCTAGGTCTCCAGCTTGCTAACTGCAGATCCTGGGATTTTCAGTCTCCATAAATGTGTGAGAAAATTCCTTATAATAAATAAATATTGTATGTATCATATTGGTTCTTTATCTCTGGAGAACCCAGACTAACATATGCCATTTAGGAAAAAAGAACACACAAATGTAGTGGGAGAGTAGTGACTGATGGGAAGATAAGTCTAAAATGAGATTGAAAAGTTAGGCAAGGCCGATATCATAGGCCTTTGTAGTCCAAGATAAAAAAGTTCAGATTTTAGGCCAGGCACGGTGGCTCACGCCTATAATCCCAGCTCTTTGGGTGGCCGAGGCGGGCAGATCACAAGGTCAGGAGATGGAGACCATCCTGACTAACACGGTGAAACCCCGTCTCTACTAAAAACACAAAAAATTAGCCGGGCATGGTGGCAGGCGCCTGTAGTCCCGGCTACTCGGGAGGCTGAGGCAGGAGAATGGCATGAACCCGGAAGGCGGAGCTTGCAGTGAGCCAAGATCGCACCACTGCACTCCAGGCTGGGCAACAGAGCAAGACTCCATCTCAAAAAAAAAAAAAAAAGTTCAGATTTTATTCTACATGGTTAGGAAGCCATTAGAGTGTCTTTAGCAGTGAAATAACACAATTTGACTTATGTTTACCAAGAAAACCACCCTGATTAGTGTGTGGAGAATGAATTATATACAGAAAAGATTAAAAGACCGGTTAGGAAACGGTTGCAGATGAGAAATGGTGGCTTGGATAAGAGTGATAATAATAGAAGTGAACAGATTTTGAATATATTTTGTGGTTGTGTCAACATGACTTGCTTAGGTGGGGTTTGAGAGAAAGAAGAAATAAAAAATGACTCACAGGCTTTTGACCTGAGCAACTGAGTGACTAGTTGTGTCAGTTACTGAAATGGAGAAGGCTGTGGGAGAAGCGGATTTTGAGAATGACATATCAAAAATTCTCTTTTGGCTATATTAAGTCTAAGATGCCTATTAGACAATAAAGTGTATATGTCAAGCAGGCAGTTGAATATATGTCTGGAAACCAGTGGCTGTGTGTATTCAGAGATTAAATGGCTTACCAAATGTAACAGAAAAATTGGTGGAGCTGGTTTATTTGACAAGAACTCCAAGCCTTCCCTAGCTTCAAACTGGAATTGACTATCAGTTGGACATAAAACCAGGCTCAGTAATAAAATCTTTGCTACACTTCACTGTCTTCCCCGGGACCCCTCTTTGTCCCTCCACACATGGCTGTAAATGGAGTTTTAAAATGCTTTCTCTGGCTGACAGTCTTGCTATATTGCCAAATAGTTGGTAGGGGATCTATAAGCCTAATTCCTAGGGAGAATCCCTTGTGACTATAATGGTTCCACTTAATATAATATCGAAGACCATGGGCTTCAGATTCATCCTATGCATTTAATTTCTGACCATATGATTTCATTAAATCTTAACTCAAAAGTCTCTGCACCTATTTCCTAGTTTATAAAGTGTGAATGCTAACACTTGGATTAGCTGGGACAGTCTATGTAGTTCTTAGTACCTGCCATTTGGTAAACATGGATAACTATCATTAATAATAATGATTAGGTAGTAATATTTCTGGCACCTTTCATGTTAAATCTTTGAGTGCGATTTCTTGAAGTGTCATGAGTCAATGAGTATGAATATTTTCAAGGATGTAAATTTTCAAATCACCTTCCAAATTTTTAGTTTCAGAAAAGAGAAATATGAGGTAGTTTGATATAGTAGAAAGAGGCCTAGACCTGGAACCAGAAGGAACTAGATATGGATTCTGGTTTCACTGTGTTCCCTTTCACTTCATTATGCCTCAGTTTCCTTATCTATGTACTTAAGTAACAGTACTTGCCATGCCAGTTTCCATGCTTACTGTACAGGCTTTTCAGTATGGAATGGAAACGATGTGTATGAAAGTACTTTGAAAACTCTAACAGCTTGTACAAGACTTCAGGGATGGTTATAATTATAATTATTACTCATGGCTACACAAGCAACAGATGATAGTGGCTAGACAGAATTAAACCTAGACTTCTTAACTTGTCTATTTCATTACATCCTGAAACCTGGTGAATTGTTGGAGACAGCATCTGCTCTTAGTTTGGGAAGCCTGTGGTTATCCAGGGTTAACCAAAGTTCTCTGGGGTCAGATTTTATGATAGGCTTTTATAAATGGAAGTCCCACAAATTTAATAGTGGTATTTTTGCAGTTGAATTGAGTTGACCTGGCCAAACTGAACTAGGAGGGTTAGCCTGAGTCCTTTCTGTCATTTTGACCATCATATTCCTGGCCTTGAAAAACCCAGTCTTTAATTTTAAATTTATTATAAGGACTTTAGATGTGTTGAATTAGATAAATCATAATCCTTGTTTCATATATACTTTCATTATTGATATATTTATGACCCTTTTATTCATTTTTTAAATAATATAAGACTACTCAAGAACCCACCATAGAATCCAAGGAAAAGAACATTACCAATAACTTAAATCGTTCTTTTGCTCTTCTGAATAATTATACTGAATTTTATGTTTTTTAGTTTGTCTTTTGTTTTTGTTTTGTTTTTTGGGTTTTTTTTTTTTTTTGAGACAGAGTCTCGCTCTGTTGCCAGGCTGGAGTGCAGTAGCGCGATCTCGGCTCAATGCAACCTCCGACTCCCCAGTTCAAGTGATTCTCCTGCCTCAGCCTCTCTAGTAGCTAGGATTAGAGGCATGTGCCACCACGCCCAGTTAATTTTTGTATTTTTAGTAGAGACAGGGTTTCACCATGTTTGCCAGGATGATCTTGATCTCCTGACCTCATGATCTGCCCGCCTCAGCTTCCCAAAGTACTGGGATTACAGGTGTGAGCCACTGTGCACAACCTTTTCTTAAAAAATTATTATTGTACTTTAAATTCTGGCATGCATGTGCAGAACGTGCAGGTTAAACAAATTTACAAGAAAAAAACAACCCCATCAAAAAGTAGGCAAAGGATATGAACAGATACTTCTCAAAAGAAGACATTTATGCAGCCAACAAACATATGAAAAAAAGCTCATCATTACTTGTGGTTAGAGAAATGCAAATCAAAACCACAATGAGATACCATCTCATGCCAGTTAGTATGGTGATCATTAAAAAGTCAGGAAACAACAGATGCTGGAGAGGATGTGGAGATACAGGAATGCTTTTACACTGTTGGTGGGAGTGCAAATTAGTTCAACCATTGTGGAGGACAGTGTGGCCATTCCTCAAGGATCTAGAACCAGAAATAGAATTTTATGTTTTTAAAATAGTTTTTTCATATGTACATATGTATGGTTAAATAATATTTGGCTTAATTTTCATTGTTTTGGAGCATTGTAACATCAGTATAATATAGTAATTACTCTTCTGAAACTGGCTTGTTAAACTTGACGTTACTAAGATTCACTTATATCATTGGGTTTTACTATAACTTATTTTCCCTATGAAATATTATTCCACAGTGAGATTATTCTATACTAGTGTTTTGTTTAAAATCCTTGGCAATAATATACAGGAGTGGAATAGATGGATACTTTTTCTTTCTCCTACTGTCCTTTCTTGGTTTTAGCATTAGACTTAAACAGACTATGGAATAATGAAGTTTTCCACCATTTTCGTTCTTTGTGGGTTTCTACTCCTTGAAAATTGGTTATAACTCACCTATGAAATAATCTGGCCTGGTGTTTTATTTGATGGGAAGTTTTAAATTCCTTATTAATTGTCTTTACTAGTTATTTGTTGATTCAGGTTTCCTATTTCTTTTTAAATCTAGTTTGGTAAGTTGTATTTTCCAAGTAATTTGTCCATTTCTTCCATCAACCTCAGAAATGTTACCATTCTATACTGAAGAATTTTCACCTGAAAGACTTGCCTTCATCCTGAATAAGGAGACGTTTTCAAAAGGCCATTCAAATGTGGTCAGAGGTCAGGAAGGGAGAAAAGCAACCAACTAACAAATTAGCCTCCCTCCTTCCTTGCCTCTTTTTCTCCTAGACAAAGCAGCCACGTTGTGCTGGGGAACCACCTCTGCCCTGGTCAGCTTGGACTCTCCAAAGCCCTCAGGCTCGAATGGCTGAGTCGCCCAAACAGCAAAGGTGGTGGCCTGCTCCTCCATGCCGGCACTCCTTCCCAGGGAGAGATCAGAGCCATGTCTGTAGAATATGGGTAAGAGTGGCTAAAGGCGTTGACTGGGATGTCCTGAGAAGGAATGAATTGGGTTCCACTTAAAGAAGCAGTCTGGCCATGTTTTGTAAAAGGTTCAGTGCTGCGCTGTGCTGCGCTGTGCTGCGCTGTGCTCCGCTGTGCTCCCTTCCACACCCAGACCCTTTGGACTCTCTGAAGCCTGCAGGATAAACTGGTTGAGTCGTCCAAACAACAAAGGTGGCAGCCTGCCCCTCCTGCCGGGCTCTCAGTCTGAGGGAGAGATCAGAGTATTTCACTAGAATACAGGCCGGGAGACTGGAGGCCGGGCCGGGAGGCGCCCCCCCTCCCTCGCCCCAGTAAACAGGAATGGATCAGGGTCTTGCTTAAAGAAGCAGTCTAGTAAAACAGACGTTTTGGTAAAGAAGCTGCACTGTGTTAAGAGGATCCCTTTCTCTTCTGTACTATTTGGACTCTCCAAAGTCCGCAGGCTGGAATGGCTGAGTCGTCCAAACAGAAAAGATGGCGGCCTGTCCCTTCTCCTGGAGGTTTAGTCCCTTCTAAGGCAGGCACTACCCTGTGTCCAGTGGCTGGAATTCCAAGCCAGTTGGTCTTGTGAGGTGCTGTGAAAGTGGGGTCCGCAAAAGGATGCTGCTTGACCCAACCCACTGGGTTTAGCTCCCTTCCTAGAGGGTATGTGCAGACCTCTCGCCTTGCCTGAGTTGCAGTCACTTTTCTCTGGAATCCTGGAGTGGGAGTAAGTAAACCTCCTGGGTCTCTGTGCATGCCTGAGTAGCAGCTCTGCCAGGACTCCACACAGCTCTGTGTGTCAGACCCAAGACCCTGGTGAATTGGGTTCATGAGGGAATCTCCTGAACCAACGGTTGCAAAGATCTGTGGGAGAAGCATAGTTTCCTGGGGTCACACATTCACTCACTGCTTCCCTTGGCTGGGAGTGGGAATTCCCTTGTCTCCACGTTGCTCCTAGGTGGGCCGTCGCCCTACCCTGCTTTTCTCTGTTCTCCATGGATCAAGTTGTTTCCCTGATCAGTCCTAATTCAAGTATCAGGGTATTTCAATTGAAGGTGCTGAATTTACTCACCCCTTTAATACCTCTCCATGAGTGCCACCCATAGTAGCTGCTTCTAATTGGCCATCTTGGCCCCCTCACCCCTTTGCTTCATTTCTGAACTTCATTAATTTCTATTCCAAAACACTATTTTATATTTGTAATAATATTCAGCAGTGTCTCATGTTCTAAAAGGAGAAGGCAAGATACCTTTGAATTTTCATTTTCTTAACTTTTCAGGGAGGATCATAATATTAACCTGCCTTATGAGCATTAGGATTAATTAATTAACACTGTACTTTGAAAATGTTAAATACTATAGAAGTGCTAAATAGCATTATTAGACTTGGAGCCTAAAAGACAAATGAAACTCCAAACTTCATTTAAATGCTTTTATATCATGGGATTTTATTTTTTTCTCTCAGAAGAATTTTATTTTATTTTATTTTATTTGAGACGCAGTCTCGCTCTGTCACCCAGACTGGGTGCAGACTGGAGCACCATCTTGGCTCACTGCCACCTCCGCCTCCCAGGTTCAAGCAATTCTCCTGTCTCAGCCTCCCAAGTAGCTAGAATTACAGGCATGCACCACTATGCCCAGCTAATTTTTGTATTTTTAGTAGGGACGGGGTTTCACCATGTTGACCACGCTGGTCTTGAACTCCTGACCTCAGGTGATCTGCCCACCTCGGCCTCCCAAAGTTCTGGGATTACAGGTGTGAGCCACCATGCCTGGCCAAAAGAATTATGTAGCTACATTTTTGGTTCCAAATAGGAAATATCACAATGAGTATAAAACATGGATGTCTAATTTCCTCACCTTTCTTTTCATTCCGTGTTTTTCATACATTCATTCAACAAGCATTTTCTGGTTGCCTCTTTGTTGACAAGCATGGAGCAAAGCACTGCAGATGCAGTCATAGTCTCTGACTGGTGGGAGAGAAAGATACATATGTTCTCAAGTAAATATGTATAAGACAGACCCTGTGATATTATGCAGATGCAGAGTGTGAATGTAGAGAATTATCACATTCCAACTGTCAGTATATTTCCATGGTTGATGAGAAACTCAGAAAGATTTCACATACCTAGCATTAATGGGCTACACTTGAAAGATTAATAGAATTTTGATAGACAAAGAAACTAGCATGAGGAATATTCACATGTCTTTTTTTTTTTTTTTTTTTTTTTTTTTTTTTTTTTAAAGACAGGGTCTCACTCTGTCGCCTAGGCTGGAGTGCAGTGGTGCGATCTGACTCACTGCAACCTTCACCTCCTGGGTTCAAGAAATTCTCATGCCTCAGCCTCCCGAGTAGCTGGGACCACAGGTGTGTACCACCCCGCCCGTCTAATTTTTGTATTTTCAGAAGAGGTGGGGTTTTGCCATGTTGGCTAGGCTGATCTTGAACTCCTGACCTCAAGCAATCCACCTGCCTCAGACTCCCAAAGTGCTGGGATTACAGGCATGAACCATAAAAAAATGTGCCTGGCACATTTTTTTTTTTTTGTAGTCTGGAGAGCTATAGCTTAGAGAAATTTTTGTTTTCGGTTTTTTTTGAGATGGAGTCTCCCCCTGTCGCCCAGGCTGGATTGTAGTGGTGTGATCTTGGCTCACTGCACCCTCCACCTCCTGGGTTTAAGCAATTCTCATGCCTCACCCTCCTGGGTAGCTGGGATTACTGGCGTGCACCACCATGCCCGGCTAATTTTTGTATATTTAGTAGAGACAGGGTTTCACCATGTTGGCCAGTCTGGTCTTGAACTCCTCACCTCAGGTGATCTGCCCGCCTTGGCCTCCCAGAGTGCTGGGATTACAAGCGTGAGCCGCTGTGCCTGGCTGCTTAGAGAGGTTTTTTTTTTTTTTTTTTTTTAATAACTGGTCCAGAGTGATGCAATAAGTCAATTCATTATTCAGATTAGTAGTATAGAAACTTCTACTAAATGCACATGTATCATAATTTTTAATATGATTATTATAGGAAATTGAGATCCTACACTAAGATGGCCCAAGGATAGAGGGCATTGCATGCTGTGCAGAGATAACATAAACAAATAAAGGTCCCTGGAATATTGAGATGGGATAACAGGATTTGGTTTGTTGGGGAGGGTGAATGGCTACTCACTTTACTTGAAGTGGAAGGTATTAGGGAATAGTTGGAACTAAAATGAGATAGGTAAGCACATGGACTAAAGGGACTTGAATGAAGTTTCTGTCATGTTGAGTGTGAGGTGGTAGCAGAATGACCAGGTGGAAATTGTTAATGGATAATTGAGGCTACAACTCTGATTGCTAGTGAAAGGATAGCATTATTTGGGAGTTATTAATATAGAAGTGACATCAAATGAAAATAAATGAGATCTCTGCAAAAAAGAGAGGACCAGACCCCATTAATAAAAGTTTATGGCGTGTTAGCTCAATGCAGTTCTTGGTTTATACATGAGGAAACCAAGACAAGAAGAATAAATTTACTTAAAATTACCCAGTAAATTAGTTGCAGACTTGGAACTAGATTCCATGTTTCTTCATTCCAGCGCCCTCTTCCCTTCCACTAGTACTTATCTTAACCAATATTGGTATCATTCAACAGAGGACTATAGCTGCTCAAGTGAAATTGAAACTTGAAATGGAAACCAATATCATGAACAGGAAGAGAATATTGCCTTTTTTATTTTTAATCATTTTCTGTCTAGCAATTCTTAATTTCATCTCGGAAGGCATGGCCTCAGGAGATCAGGGGACTGCAAATTCCCAGGTGATTACACATGGGCTTATTTCTCTCTCTAGTTCCTTTCACCTTTGGTTTGTTGTTGTTAATTTCCTTTCTTGCAGGACAGTTTGCTGAGAGACATTTGAGCTTATTGCTAGGGAATATTTGTCTCCTTTTTCAAAACAGAAATGTCTCTTTTTTTTTTTCTCACCTATTGGGGAACCCTGTCCTTAAAACACCTGTGGCTTATTTGCCAGGATATTGCCTTGACATGCTGCCTAATCTATAACTCCCTCTTCCCATATCATCTCCCACCAGTAGCAGAGAAGTTAGGTTCAGTTTAAACCACTGTTTACTAATGACTGATGCTATGGTTTGAATGACTGTTTTCCTTCCAAAATTCATGTTGAAATTTAATCTCTAATGCAACCGTATTAAGAGATGTGGCCTTTAGGAGGTGATTAAGTCATGAGGACTCTACCCTTATGAATGGAATTAGCACCTCTATAAGACAGCTTGGGGTTGAATGGAGCACTACTTTGCTTTTCTGTCCACTCCACTATGTGAAGACATAGCCTTCCTCCCCTCTGGGGAATGCTGCAGCAAGGCACCATCTTGGAAGCAGAGAGCAGCCCTCACCAATTACAATCTTGTTGGGGCCTTGATCGTTTATTTCCCAGCCTTCTAAACTATGAGAAATAAAGCTCTATTTTTTATACACCCAGTCTCTGATTCTAGTTTGACAGCATGAATTGACTAAGATAATAGTCTGCTTTGAACCCCAGGATTCAACTTACTTTAAATGAATACTTTTGATAGCCTAGTTTGTTTAGTAAATTATGCTCATCTTGCAAATAAGAGAACTGAGATGCTGATAAGAGGTAACGTGACATGATTATGGTAGACAAAATAAGAGGCCTCCCAAAATGTCCATGCCCTACTCTCCAAAGCCTTTGAATATGTTACCTTATATGGCAAAGCGACTTTGAAGATGCAATTAAAGATTTTGAGATAAGAAGATTATGCTGGATTATCCAAGTACATCCAATATAATCACAAGGGTCCTTATAAGAGGGAGACCGGAAGGTTAAAGTCAGAGGAGACATGATGAGAGAAGCAGAAAGGCCAGAGAGAGAGAGAAATTTTAAGATGCTCTGCTGATGACCTTAAAGATAGAAGGAGCTACAAGCCAGAAATGCAGGTAGACTCTAGAACCTGGAGAAGGCAGAGAAACAGATTCTCCCCTAGAGCCCCAGAAGCAATGTAATAATGTCAATGCCTTGATTTTAGAACTTCTTACCTTCAGAACTGTAAAATAATAGATTTGGGTTGTTTTAAGCCATTACATTTGTGATAATTTGTTATAGGAGCAATAAGAAACTATATAAAATATCATACAGCAGGTATTTTTCCCAGTAATTTCTCTTTTTCCTAATGTAAAGGATGCCTCCTTATGCTCATCTAACTGAACCCTGCCTCATAACTTGACACTGTTGATGATTTCTTTCTTCATTACTCTATTCCCTTCTTTTCAAGGTACCATATAATCCTTAATCTCTTCCTTCTCTCATTCTTTCTTTGTGTCAGTTATGGGTTCCTCCCCATTTTATTGCATCCTAAATATTTCCCTATCTTTTCCTTTTCTTTAATTCTTTTCCTTCCCTTCTCTTTATACTATCCCTGGATAATCTCATTCACCCTCATGACTGATTCCCCAAAATGTCTCTCCTCTAAGTTTTAGGCTACCTCTTCAAGTATCCCCTTGAAGAATTAACATCATGACAGGGAAAATCTTAAACATAGCCCTGGGTAAAAGACTGGTAATCTTCAAAAGTAAAATAGATATGACCTTCCAATAGAAATGGTAGAAGTCAGAAGACAATAAATTGGCATCTTTAAAGTGCTGAAAGGGGAATTTTAAAAAAACCTAGAAATTCTATTTCTAGTGAAAATATCCTTCAAAAATGAAGATAAACAAAATCTGAGAAAATTTATTGCTTGCAGACCTGGACCACAAGAAAGACTAAAGGACGTTCTTCAGGCTAAAGAAAAATGATCCAAGATGAGTTTTAGCAGTTTGACTATGAAGTTCCATATTAGTCCATTACCAAACTACTATAAAGAAATACCTGAGGCTGGGTAATTTATAAAGAAAAGCGATTTAATTAGCTCATGATTCTGCATGTTGTACAGGAAGTATAGCAGCTCCTGCTTCTCAGGAGGCCTCAGAAAGCTTTCAATCATGGTGGAAGACAAAGGGGGACTGAGAAGTCTCCCATGGAGGGAACAGGAGCAATAGAGAGAGAAGGAAGGTACTACATGCTTTTAAATGATCTGATATAATGAGAACTCACTATCATGAGAATAGCACCAAGAGCATGGTGCTAAACCATTCATGAGAAAACCATCCCATGATCCAATCTCTTCCCACCAGGCACCTTCAACAATGGGGATTACAATTGAATATGAGATTTGGCGGGGACACAGATCCAAATGATATCAAGTTCCTAAGTATAATTCCCTTTGTATTTATTTTGCTTTCAATATATGGTTTCTTGAAATGGTTATTAAACGTCCTTCATAAATTCTCAAAAATTCTCAGAACCGCAGGAAGAAATGAGAAGCAATGGAAATGGTAAAAATATGAAGAAAAGGGATATTGACTGTTTTAAAATGTGGTAATAATGACTTCTGGGTATTATAACATGGGTAGAAGTTATATATTTGACAGTGGTAGTAGGAAAGGTAGAAGGGAGTTAATGGGATTAAATGATCATGAGATGCTAACACTTTTCCTTAAGAAGCAGACTTGCAAAAATGCAATGAGCTGCCACTAATGATTTTTGTACTTTCCTGTTTGTAAGTTATCTTCATTAAAAAAGAAAAACATAGGCCGAGGAGGGCGGATCGCGAGGTCAGGAGATTGAGACCATCCTGGCTAACATGGTGAAACCCCATCTCTACCAAAAATACAAAAAGAAATTAGCTGGGCGTGGTGGCGGGTGCCTGTAGTCCCAGCTACTCAGGAGGCTGAGGCAGGAGAATGGCATGAACCTAGGAGGTGGAGCTTGCAGTGAGCCAAGATTGCACCACTGCCCTCCAGACTGGGCGACAGAGTGAGACTCCGTCTCAAAAAAAAAGAGAAAAACATAAAAGTGAAAGAGTGCTGATATCTTAAGATAAAAGTTATGGATAAATTCTTTGAGATTATTTGTACAAGTCAACATGACAATATTCCTCCTTTTTCCTCTCCATGTTCCTAATCTAAGGCTTGAATGATCATTGATTTGCTCATTCATTCAACATACTCAGACCACGATGTGCCACTCACTGTGATAAACACTGGATATATATAGATACTAAGGCGAATATGTTAGACGTGTTCAGAAATGTATAGATTATAGTGGGCAGTGAAGGCTTCTGAGTGGAAGAGAAGCCAATTGGAGCTGACATGTAGAGATTTTTGCAACAAACACATTGGTGAATGTAAAGATGGAGGAATAGTGTCAGATGCTGTGATTTCCCCCTGGTTCTATGCTGCTGAAGGTCACTCCTATATACCTGCTTTTCTAGGACTCACTTTCTTTTAAGGAAACAAATTCAGTGCTTTCTAATGCCCTCTAAACATGGACATTTGGGAAGGCAGTCTTGGTGACAAGAGGAAAGGAATGGTTGATTTTTAAAAACATCTTGCTCCCTCTGATATTCTAATAAAGTAAACAAAAGTGGCTCAGTTTTGTTTTTTTTTTTTTTTCCTTCAGAATACAAGTTGTAGGTCAGGCTGCTGGAGAGAGTGCCAAGCTCTGTTGGAGAATTATTCAGAATGCCATGAGAGTGCTGTTCTCTGTGCTGAACCCAATGCAGTGAGCATGGGCTCATAGCCAGGGACTGAGATGAATTTTCTGTTGTTAAAGTAGCTCTGAGGTAGTTTCTCTTTTTTCTTAAGAAGATATTCTCTGGTGATTAATGCTGTTAGACAGAAATTAGTTTTGGGGTTAATTTGCTTTGCTGCAGATAGATATCTTTCTTAAATTGACAATAGGTTGTGATGTTTGGACCATATAGAAATTCAGAATAAGAAGCACTGAATTATGAAAGTCATTTATTCATTAATTTGTTTAACTAGCATTTACTGGAATCCTGGTCTGTGTCAGGCACTGTGTTAGTTATTGGGGATATAGATATAATTAATTATAGTTTTGACTAATTCTATTTCATAGACAAAGACTTGCAAGGAAAAAGCAGCTAAAATATTAGAATTCATTACAAACTAAATGCTAAGAGAGTACAAAGGAGAAACTAATTCTATCTGAGGAATCGGAGATGGCTTCCTCTATGGGTGTCTTTTGAACTGGTTCTAGAAGTAGTAGGAATTTGCCAGGCCTTAGGGGCCTTTTTTTTTTTTTTTTTTTTTTTGAGGCAGTCTCACTCTGTCGCCCAGGCTGGAGTGCAGTGGTGCGATCTCAGCTAACTGCAAGCTCCGCCTCCCGGATTCACACCATTGTCCTGCCTCAGCCTCCCGAGTAGCTGGGAGTACAGTTGCCCACCGCCACCTTAGGGGCTGGCCATTTTAAGCGATGGAAACAGCAGGAGAAAAGTCATGAAGACTTAAAAATGTCCTGTGTGGCTAATCCTAGCACTTAGGGAGGCTGAGGAGAGCAGATTGCTTGAGCTCAGGAGTACAAGACCAGCCTGAGCAACATGGTGAAACCCCGTCTCTACTAAAATG
This sequence comes from Macaca nemestrina, assembly GCF_043159975.1. NCBI lineage: Eukaryota > Metazoa > Chordata > Mammalia > Primates > Cercopithecidae > Macaca > Macaca nemestrina. The sequence goes on from NC_092125.1 coordinate 184,297,739, forward strand.
CAAAAAATAAAAATAAAAAAATTAGCCGGGCATGGCAGCGTGCGCCTGTAGTCCCAGCTACTCGGGAGGCTGAAGCAGGAGAAGTGTTTGAATCCAGGAGGCAGAGGTTGCAGTGTGCTGAGACTGTGCCACTGCACTCCAGCCTGGCGACAGAGTGAGAGACTCCATCTCAGAAACAGACAAACACAAAAATCTCCTGTGTGGCAAAGTGTGGGTACTCTAGAACATAGGGTGTGTGTCAGGAGTTCGTAGGGTATAAGAATTAAAACTATAAAATGAGATGGAAGTCAAATGTGAAAGGCCTTGAAAGTCATTGTAATGGTGGACCATCTATAATGAGTGTGTTTACAGTCAAAAGTGTTTCTCTTATCAGAGTTTTAAGCATTTACAAAGCAGTTAGCTGCATAAAATTATGCAGCAAACTGTAATTTTACAATATAATCCCAGTTAAAAATTCATTTTAAATTTTATTGTGAGAAATTAAAAAATGTAGGACAATTTAAGAAATATTACAAAAAATACTTGTTTCCCACCCAGAATAACAGCCACTAATATTCTGTTATATTTGCTTCCCATTATTTTGTTTTGAGAAAGGAGTCATTACTGAATGGTTCCGTTTTCTCAGGATGCTACAACAAATTACCACAAACCAGGTGACTTAAAATAACAAACATTTATTCTCTCACAGTTCTGGAGGCCAGAAGTCTGAAGTCGAGGTGTTCACAAGGCCACATTTGCTCTGGAAGCTGTAGGAGAGATTCTTTCCTTGCCTCTTCCAGCTTCTGGTAGCTCCAAGCATTCGTTAACTTCTTTAGCTTTTTGGTCACAGCACTCCAATTTCTGCTTTCCTCCTCACATCACCTTTTCTTTTTTTGTTTTTTTTATAATGACACATTGGATTTAGAGCCCACTGGATAATCTAAGATGATTTCATCTCAGAATCCTTAATTACAACTATAAAGACCCTTTTTTTCAAATAAGATAATATCCACCAGTTCCAGTGATTTGGATGTGAACATAAATGTTCAAGGACTGTCATTCTAACCTACTACATAGGTAAAATGTCTTTTATTTTAAAAAAGTCTCATTTCTTATCCCCACTCACTGAAGATGATGGTACCTTCTTGTTCATTTTCATATATCATTGGTTTTCATCCATATGCAATTGCCTGGTATTTTTTCACTGTGTGTATGGTTTTGGATTTACAAAAATAACATCATCCTATAAAAACTATTGAAATTTGCCTATTTATCTCTATGTATGTTTCTGAGAACTGTGTCGTTTCAAAAACCAAAACTAGCTATGCTCTAGTCTGTTCCCCTTAATTATTTTTCATTAATCAGGAAAGGTTTGGTTCCCCAAATCTCAGTTATTTAACAGAGCAATGCTCATTTCTTATTCCTGCTAAATAACCAGGATTAACCTGGGTTGGTGGTATGCTCTGCTCTAAAAATTTACTCAGGGTCCAGGCTAAATACGTTTTCACCATTTCTGTAGTACACCATCTGAAAAATAAAACCTCCTCAATCACAACAGTGGGAGAAAATAAAGCTGTAGGGTCTCACATAAGCAATTAAATGTTTCAGTGTAGAAGTGTCATTTCCATTCATAAGTTATTGGCCAACAATAATTACATTACCCCACCTGAATGCAAAGGATATGTAGAAGTATGTTTAGAAGGAAAGGAGAACTCAGTATAGTGAGTAATAGAAGTCTCAAGCACTTGGCTATTATTCCATCATATGAACATAACACATTATAAACCCTTTCTCCTATGTATGGACATTGAACTAGTTTTCAGTTTTTCTGACATTGCAAATAATGCTGCATTAAGCATTTGCATGTGGTAGTTTTTACTCGTATGTGAGCATTTCTCTAAGTCATATACCTAGAAGTGGGATTTTTGGGTCATAGGATATATAAATTTTCTATTTTAGTGGAGGCTGCCATATAGTTTCCAAACTGGATTATTAGTTTACAGTCTCACTGGCAGTATATGAGAATACTGTTTTCCGCACGTTTTGACTAGCACTTAACATTATCATGCTTTTTAATTGTTATCAGTTTGATGAGTAGAAAAGGGTATCTCATTGTTTTAATTTATGGTTCTCTGATTATGAGGTTTGACATCTTGATTTATATATTTTTTAAATTTAACTTAGAAAATGTTTTTTGAGCGCTTACTATATAACAGAACTTTTCTGGGGTGTAAGGATATGGCATTAATCCCCAAGTTCAGGCAGTAAATCTGGCCCTGGGATGTGGTCAAAGGCAGGGAGGACCAAGTAGGTTCTGTAGGTCCTAACAGATTCAAAGTGGAGGTAACCTCAGAGACTGCACTAGTGAGTAAGATTATTTATGCTGGTATGGTTTGGCTGTGTCCCTACCCAATTTTCATCTTGCATTGAATCCCCACATGTTGAGGGAGGGACCTTGTGGGAGGTGACTGGAACATGAGGGCTGTTTCCCCCATGCTGTTCTCCTGATAGTGAGTGAGTTCTCACTAGATCTGATGGTTTAAAAGTAGCACTTCTACTTTCACTCTTTCTCTCTTCTGCCACCTTGTGAAGACATGCCTTGCTTCCCCTTCCCCTTCTGCTATGATTGTAAATTTCCTGAGGCCTCCCCAGCCATGCAGAACTGTGAGTCAATTAAACCTCTTTCTTTTATAAATTACTCAGTCTCAGGTAGTATCTTTATAGCAGTGTGAAAACAGACTAATACACATCCTAAGACAGAAGTTGTTTACTTTGAGTCACACTCCTCAGAGTCACTTCACCTCCTGTTTGGGGTGATAGTGGTGAGGGGTGTCTCTCAGTTTATTGAAACCTAGCTAAAGCTAATTTAGATTACTATTTCACATCCTATGGAAGTCTAAGCTCCTCCAAGATTTCTGTGAAGTTTCCTTGGAGGAGATCTCGCATTTTCAGTTACCTCTGGCTCTGGATTCTTGCTTGTGTGTACTGCCCCCGTTTCACACTACATTGAATTAGATGTAAAAGTCATTTTCTCCTTCTCTGTACACACTATAACAGATATTGCTACTTGTCTACTTTACTGTTCATTCTCCTCTGCTTCCTTAATAGCAAAACCCTTGCTTTTAACTGTGTACATCACTCTCTGAACAAAGACTGCAGTCTCCATACTCTCTTATAGCTAGAGAAATGTCAGCATATGTGTTATGGTTTAAATATTGTTTTTTTCCCTCCAAAACTTGTTTTGAAATTTAATTACCAGCTGTGCATGGTGGCTCACACCTCTAATCCCAACACTTGGGGAGGCCAAGGTCGGTGAATTGCTAGAGCCCAGGAGTTCAGGACCAGCTGGGCCACATGGTAAAACCCTGTCTCTACAAAAAATACAAAAATCAGCTGGGTGTAATGGTATACGTCTGTGGGCCCAGCTACTCAGGAGGCGGAGGTGGAAGGATGTCTTGAACTCAGAGGTTGAGGCTGTGGTGAGCCATCTGTAATGGCACCACTGCACTCTAGCCTGGACAACAGAGCGAGACCCTACCTTGAAAATAAAATAGAAAGAAAGAAATTTACCACAGTAACAGTATTAAGAGGTGGGACTTTTAAAAGCTGATTAGGCCATGAGGGCTTCACCCTAAGTGATGAGATTGGTGCCCTTATGGAAGGATGAATTTAGCCTCCTCTTTCTCTGTCTTCTTCCTCTTACCTTCTGCCATTTGATGACTTAGCAGGAAGGCCCTGGTTGGAACTTTGATTTGAACAGTGAGCCAATAAATGTCTGTTCATTATAAATTACTCAGTCTCAGGTATATTTGTAGCAGCATAAAACAGACTAAGACTGTATCTATGAGTTTTTTGAGAAATTGATATTCTTAAGGGAGGAGTCACATCCTACTTTGTGCCTTTCTCTTTCCTGTAGGCTGGGATATGGACATAATAGCTGGAGTTTGATCAGCCATCTTGAACTAGGAGGTAGCATAGTAAGGATAATGGATAGAAAAATAGAAAAAGACTTGAGTTCTGGCAATGGTGGAGTCACCACACCAAGCCTAGAGTGCCTAATTCCAGACTTCTTGTATGTGTGAGAAAAATAAACTTTTATTGTGTTAATGACATTGTAACTTTTTTATGTTTCTCACAACCATACCTATTTTTAATTTTTATATGAACATAAGTCTCATGATCTGCTATGATGGTGAAACAGGTTTAAAGTCATGTGGGTCAAATAGAGTTTAATTCATACCTTCATTTTGCCATTTATTGGCTATGCAGATTTGAACATGTTAGTTGTAGTTTCAACTTAGCCATCTGTAACATGAAATAGAAATGCTGGTATTATTGGATTGTCATGAGAATGAAATGAGATATGCATATAAGGTGTTCAGCATTGTACATACATATTTCATAAATAAAAACTTTAGTATTATCTATTATAATTAGAGCCAGTCTAACCCTGTCTTTTCCCCAAAATCAAGTCCAGCAGGTGAAATGTTGTCATAGCCTTCCTAGGCAATTGGAACTCAACTCTCCTTTTATTCTTCTCTTTCTGGATCTTGATGCAGTTCATTAACCCTGGGAAAAATGGAAAAAGTAGGTAGAATCACATATCACGAGGAAAAATTCATTTTCTGTAAGCAAGATCTTGTAAGATGATGCATTTCTAAATGGCTCATAATATGTAGGATGAGACTAAGCGTAAGAGAGTGGCCTTATAATCTAGTGCTCAAGAACAACAACCCTACAGCCAGATTGCCTGCCTTTCAATTTGGCTTCATAACTTTCTAACTCTTACCTAGATACTTATACTATTTTACCTTACTTTACACTATCTTATAAGCCTGCTTTATTTTCTACTTGGCAATACATTCTAAATATTTATATACATTAAATGTTTTTTACTAGATTCTTTTAAAGGAATTCTCTAAATTCTATCTGCCTCAGTTTCCTACCCTTAATGTTGCTATGAGAATTTAGTTAATATGTATAAAGTGTTTACAATAGTGTTTGGCATACAATAAGCCCCATGTGTTTGCTATCATCATTGCCCTCATCATCATCATCATCACCTGCATTTAAATATCCCATATGTTGTATTCCTGCCATAAACTAATGCATTTGTGTTTTGTCCATATATTAATATTGGGATGAATAGAAGCTAATTTCTAATTCTCAAAATAAGAATAAAAATATTTTCTTCTATTTTGTGGTTTAGGCAACTAAAGTTCAGGAAGACTAAGTAACTTACCCAAGGTTACATAGCTATGTAAGGGCATATGTAAAAATCATAAGTGCTGTTAAATAAAAAGTTAAGATTTGATCCTAGGGCTTTGTGACTTTTAAATGTACTTTTCTGTCACTCTGCAAAGCTGATTAAGAAGCTCTGTCTTTTAAAAATTTTGTTGGCTAATCTGTTTTCTCATATTTGCCCAGTGGCACTGAGGAGCTATGGAAATTCAAGAGAATATGATTTTATAATTTAAAGCATTAAATAATTGACTATTTTTGGTAATGTGGTTTTAAAGGATTTTTCAAATAAAGAACTACAAAGTGAAATAAAATTGTTTCTACACAAAACCCTCATAAGAGCAAGACATATACAGTAATTATAGTATTAGTTGAAGCTGACATCCTTACAAAGTTCAGTGTTATGCTATCCCGTATTAAAGATGTTAGATTTTTGAAAGGGGTGTTTCAAATGTCTCCTCTTAATTATCACTGTGTAACTGAAGCAACACACAGACTTCCTGCCTGCTCTTTCATGTCTGCTTGGATTTGTTTGGAGACTGGTTTTTTAATTTGCATTGAGTCTTCTATATTCACAGGAACAGAAGTCCAGAAAGACTCTAGCCATTGTTTCATTGTATAATTATGGGGACCTCTAAGCCTATTTCCTACCTCCTGTTAGTCCTGAATATAATGTCTCAGTAGAAGTGAATGTGCTTTGGGATTTTTCCTTAATTCTCAGTTCCCTTTATAATGATGATGAGGCTATATTAATAATATTAAATATTTATTGATCACTTATTCTGGAACAGGCATGTATTAAATACTTAAGTGCTTAATATTCATTGTCTCACTTATTCCACAAAATATTCACATTTGACAGATGTACAAACTGAGGCTTAGAAAGGCAAAGTAAATAGCTCGAGGTGTAGTTAGGATTACTCCAGAAACTTTTATCTGAAACACTACGTTATGCTTTTCTTATCACAAAACAACACCTATTATTTGTAGAAATCATTGAAAATGTAGATAACCAAAAAGACGAAAACAAAAAATCCAGCTCATAACTCAATTTAAAAATACATAAACAAAGTTAGCATGTTGGTGTAATTTTACTTTTTTGTTTCTCTCCATACATAGATATAAACAGATAGATGGATGACAGAGATATATAGAGACAAAAATGTAAAATGCTATATATGTTTTTTCTTAATAATTAGATAAAAGGATACAATTTTATAAACCTGCTCTATTTTCCACTTGGCAATACATCCTAAATTTTTTTATAGACATTAAATTTTTTTTTCTAAGATACTTCTAAAGGAATTCATTGTTTGAATGCATCACAATTTATTTTACCTATCCCTTAGTTTGGGATAATTAAGTTCCGTAATAAACAGTGATATAAGCATTTTTGTGTTCATCATGATTGTTTTAGTAGAACAAATTTCCAGATATGAAATTGAGATTATGTATATTTAAAACACCTTTCAGACATGTTAATAAAATGTCCTCCAAGTTCTTCCATTTTATACTTCCTCTAGAAATGTGTAAATATTCCAATCTCTCTGATTGGTATCAACATTAAATAATACTCGCCTAATTATTTAACTTTCTTTACTGGGTTTGCTAAACTTTTTAGTAAGAGTAATGACAATTTATAGTATAGTTTTTATATTATTTTTCTGCTTTGCAACTCTCATGTTCATTCTCTCTCTCTCTCTCTCTCTCTCTCTCAGTAATTGAGTAATTGTGATGATTTTCTTTTCGGTTGTGAGAGCTTTTTTTTTCTAACTAATAGACTTTTCATCAAGCAGCTTTTGGTTTACAGAAAAAAATTGAATGAAATGTACAGATGTTTTGTTTACCCCCTCACCACTCCTTCAATTTACTCTGTTGTTAACATCTCGCATTAGTGTGAGGCATTTGTCACAACTGATGAGTCAATATTCATACATTACTATTAAATAAAATCCCTTGTTACATTAGGATTCACTCTTTGTGTTGTACATTTTATGGATTTTAACAAATGTATGATGGCATATATCCATCATTACAGTTTCATACAGAATAATCGTGTCAATGCCCTAAAAATTCCCTGTGCTCCACCTATTCATCCCTTTCTCCTTCCCGTCTCCAAAATCCCTGGCAACCACTGATCTTCTTACTGTCTTTTATAGTTTTGCCTTTCCCAGAATACCATATAGTTGGAATCATGTAGTATGTACCCTTTTCAGATTCTTTCACTTAGCAATATGCATTTAAATTTCTTCTATGTCTTTAAATGGCTTGATAGCTCTCTTCTTTGTAGCACTGAATTATATTTCATTGTATAAATAGATGCACCACAGTTTGTTTATCCATTCCTCTATTGAAGGACATCTTGGTTGCTTCCAAGTTTTGCCAATTATGGATAAAGCTGCTATAAACATTCATGCACAGATTTTTACGTGGACATCAGCTTTCAAATCATTTGGGTAAATACCAAGGATCATGGTTGCTGGATCATAGGTAAGAGTACATTTAATTTTGTGTGAAACTGCCAAATTGTCTTCCAAAGTAGACGTACTATTTGGCACTCTCATCAGAAGTGAATTAAAGTTTTTTTCATATGTTTGTTGGCTGCATTAATGTCTTCTTTTGAGAAGTGTCTGTTCATATCCTTTGCCCGCTTTTTGATGGGGTTGTTTTTTTCTTGTAAATTTGTTTAAGTTCTTTGTAGATTCTGGATATTAGCCCTTTGTCAGATGGATAGATTGCAAAACTTTTCTCCCATTCTGTAGGTTGCCTGTTCACTCCGGTGATATATTTTTTGTTTTTTTGCTGTGCAGAAGCTCTTTAGTTTAATCAGATCCCATTTGCCAGTTTTGGTTTCTGTTGCCATTGCTTTTGGTGTTTTAGTCATGAAATCTTTGCCCATGCCTGTGTACTGAATGGTGTTGCCTAGGTTTTCTTCTAGAGTTTTTATGGTTTTAGGTCTTACATTTAACTCTTTAATCCACCTTGAGTTAATTTTTGTATAAGGGGTAAGGAAGGGGTCCAGCTTCAGTTTTCTGCATATGGGTAGCCGGTTTTCCCAGCATCATTTATTAAATAGAGAATCCTTTCCCCATTGCTTGTTTTTGTCAGATTTGTCAAAGATCAGATGGTTGTATTTCTGAGGCCTCTGTTCTGTTCCATTGGTCTATATATCTGTTTTGGTACCAGTACCATGCTGTTTTGGTTACTGTAGTCTTGTAGTGTAGTCTGAAGTCAGGTAGCGTGATTACTGGTCATTAGAAAAATGCAAATCCAAACCACAATGAGATACCATCTCACGGCAGTTAGAATGGCGATCACTAAAAAATCAGGAAACAACAGATGATGGAGAGGATCTGGAGAAATAGGAATGCTTTTTACACTGTTGGTGGGAGTGTAAATTAGTTCAGTCATTGTGGAAAACAGTGTGGTGATTCCTCAAGGATCTAGAACCAGAAATACCACTTGACCCAGCAATCTCATTACTGGGTATATACCCAAAGGATTATAAATCATTCTACTATAAAGACACATGCACACATATGTTTATTGCAGCACTGTTCACAATAGCAAAGACTTGGAACAAAACCAAATGCTCATCAGTGATAGACTAGATAAAGAAAATGTGGCACATATACACCATGGAATACTCTGCAGCCATAAAAAAGGATGGAGTTTTTGTCCTTTGCAGGGACATGGATGAAGCTGGAAACCATCATTCTCAGCAAACTAACACAGGAACAGAAAAACAAACACTGCATGTTCTCACTCATAAGTGGGAGTTGAACAATGAGAACACATGGACACAGGGAGGGGAACATCACACACTGGGGTCTGTTGGGGGGTGGAGGCTAGAGGAGGGATAGCATTAGGAGAAATACCTAATGTAGATGATGGGTTGATTGGTGCAGCAAACCACCATGACCCATGTATACCTATGTGACAAACCTGCACGTTCTGCACATGAATCCCAGCACTTACAGTATAATACAAAAAAGTAACAGATATGTAGACCAATGGAACAGAATAGATGCCTCAGAAATAACGCCATACATCTACAACCATATGATCTTTGATAAACCTTACAAAAACAAGCAATGGGGAAAGGATTCTCTATTTAATAAATGGTGTTGGGAAAACTGGCTACCCATATGCAGAAAACTGAAGCTGGACCCCTTCCTTACACCTTGTACAAAAATTAACTCAAGATGGATTAAAGAGTTAAATGTAAGACCTAAAACCATAAAAACCCTAGAAGAAAACCTAGGCAACACCATTCAGGACATAGGCATGGGCAAAGACTTCATGACTAAAACACCAAAAGCAATGGCAACAGAAGCCAAAATTGACAAATGGGATCTAATTAAACTAAAGAACTTCTGCACAGCAAAACAAACTCTCATCAGAGTGAACAGGCAACCTACAGAATGGGAGAAAAGTTTTGCAATCTATCCATCTGACAGAGGGCTAATATCCAGAATCTACAAAGAACTTAAATTTACAAGAAAAAAAACAGCCCCATCAAAAAGCAGGCAAAGGATATGAACAGACATTTCTCAAAAGAAGACATTTATGTGGCCAATAAATATATGAAAAAAAGTTCATCATCACTGATCATTAGAGAAATGCAAATCAAAATCACAATGAGATACCATCTTATGCCAGTTAGAATGGTGATCATTAAAAATTCAGGAAACAACAGATGCTGGAGAGCATGTGGAGAAATAGGAACACTTTTACACTGTTGGTGGGAGTGTAAATTAGTTCAACCATGGTGAAAGACAGTGTGGTGATTCCTCAAGGATCTAGAACCAGAAATACCACTTGACCCAGCAATCCCATTACTGGGTATATACCCAAAGGATTATAGATCATTCTACTATAAAGACACATGCACACATGTGTTTATTGCAGCACTGTTCACAGTAGCAAAGACTTGGAACCAACCCAGATGCTCATCAATGATAGACTGGATAAAGAAAATATGGCACACATACACCATGGAATACTCTGCAGCCATAAAAAAGGATGGAGTTTTTGTCCTTTGCAGGGACATGGATAAAACTGGAAACCATAATTCTCAGCAAGCTAACACAAGAAGAGAAAACCAAACACAGCATGTTCTCACTCATAAATGGGAGCTGAACAATGAGAATACATGGACACAGGGAAGGGAACATCACACACTGGGGCCTGTTGGGGGTTGGGGCACTAAGGGAGGGATACCGTTAGGAGAAATACCTAATGTGGATGATGGATTAATAGGTGCAGCAAACCACTATGGCATGTGTATACCTATGTAACAAACTTGCATGTTCTGCACATGTATCCCAGAACTTAAAAGTATAATAAAAATATATGTATATATGTAAAAAAAAGAAAAGAAAAAATAAATGAATTAAAATTCCTGTTGCTCTACATCTTCACTGGTGTTTGGTGTTGTCAGTGTTTTAGATTTTGACCATTCTAATGTATGTATAGTGGTATTTCATTTTTGTTTTAATTGGCAATTCTCTAATTGACATATGATGTTGAGTATCTTTTCATGTGTTTTTTTGTCATCTATATCTTCTTTGGTCAGGTGTCTATTCAGATCTGTAGCCCATTGTTTAATTGGGTTGTTTTTCTTTTGTTTGGTTTTAAGAAATTTTGTATATTTTGTTTACCAGTCCCTTTTTCTGATATATTGTTTTTGCAAATATTTTTTCCCAGTCTGTGACTTCATTTTCTTAAGTAAAAGCTTTTTATATTAAGTAAACTAGTTCCTTTTCAGTTTTATAGAATTGGATATTATCTTAGTCCATTCCTACTCCTATAACAAAATACCTGAGACTGGGTAATTTATAAAAAACAGAAATTTACTTCTTGTAGTTTTAGGAGCTGATAGTTGAAGGTGCTGGGAGGCTCAGTGTCTGATGAGTTCTCTGTCTTTGCTTCCAAAATGACGCCTTGTTGCTGCATCCTCCAGAGGGGACAAATGTTGTGTCCTCACATGGCAGAAGGGAAGGAAGGGGTAAAGCACTCCCTCAATCCCTTTTATAAGGCACTAATCCTATTCATGGAGTAAGCCACCATAGCCTAATTGCTCCCTAAAGGTGCCACCTCTTAATACTATGGTATTGGGGATTAAGTTTCAGTAAGAATTTTGGAGGGAGCACAAGCATTCAAACCATAGCAGAAATTTTCTCATTTTATTATTGCTCTTTCCTTTTTTCTATAGTCTTGTTGATATTCAATAGTTTTTATTTTAAAATTTTCAAATCCATAATCTTGTATTTGGGACTTATTTCAATTAATTTCTATTGGTTAGCAAATGAATGAGTTTCTCCGGACTGTCTGTACTGTTCCATTTTATAGCTATTTTTGTACCAATAGTCTAACAATATTAGAATATTGTTTTAACCCCTAGAGATTTGTAATATATTTTATTATTTGAACATAAGTCCCCCTTTATTACTCTTTTTTTAAAAAGATATTTTGCTGTCCTCTTGGGTTTTGAAAGATGATACCTTTATATTCTAAAAATATCTTTGAAATTTTTATTGAAGTTGTGTTAAATCTATAGAATAACTTGAACAGCTTTACATATTACAACATTAATTCTTTGCATCCAGGAACATGGAGTGCCTCATCTTTTCTTGGTCCAAAGTACAGTTTGGATAACTTTATTTATGTAAATGCTTCATTTTTGTTATGTGGATTTGGATGTAGTTTTTATTTTTGTTGCTATTAGGCATAAAGTATTTTTATTATGTTTTGGAGCTGGGTGTAGATCATATATGGGGAAGCTATTTATTCTTGTATGTAGGTTCCATTTAAATCATAAGTTTTTTGTAGGCATTTAAGTAGTGTTTCTAGGAACTGTACGTGGCATTCAGTGTCCTTGCATATCTCTGTATTCTTTGTTTGTAAGGGACAATGAGAAGGATTGAAAAAGATCTTGAAGTCATAAGATCGGAAACCAAATCCTACCACTTTCTCTACCTCTGTGTCATGGTAAAACATTTAAGGATCATTGAGCCTCAATTTACTAATATGAGAAATGAAATAACCATGTGAGGAATAGACGAAAATAAGGATTGCAATTTATTTATATCAACTATAGTACCATGTGATAATACTGATCACTATCTATCACTAAGTCTTGGACTAAATAATAATAATTTTTGTTATGCTCACAACAATTATTAGGTACTATTAGTATGCCAACTATACATGTGAGAAAATAGAGGCTTAGAGAAGCCTTGGAGGCAATATAGCGTAATGGTTGGTGATGAAGGTTTTGGAGCCTGGCTGCCTGGTTTAAATCCCAACTCCCCAACTTATGCACTGTATGACTTTGTACATATTACTTAACATCTCTGATCATCAGTTTCCTTATTCCTAGTTTTGGGAATAATATTAATATTGAATACTACAGAAGTACTTTTTTAGGTGTTTTCTTTTTTCTTTTTTTGCTTAGAATAATGCCTGACACATAGAAATTGTTCAGTAAATATAATCTAACTTCACAGCGAGTTTTCTGCTGCCTCCTTTGAAGACAGAAATGCTGTAACAGTCTTAGAGAATAATTTGATAGCTCCTAGCTGAAATGATGCTGTAAATTGGGGGATATTGATCAGTGAATGCCTACTTCATAATGCATACCAATCAAAGGTCATCTATGGACCTTTCTTATTAAATTTGCAAACGTTATGTTAGGACATATTATATGCCACAAACAAGACATGCTCTTTGTCCTCAAGGAACTCATAATCCAGTGAGAGAAATGGATTATAACCAGACAGTTAAATCACAGTCATTCAAGCTATGAGAGAGGCAAGTATATGAGAGAGGCAAGTATAAGCAGTGGAAGCAGAAAGGAAGGGTTTCTAACCATGGCTTACAGTCAGGAAAGACTTCCTACAGAAGGGTGATACCAAAGTTGAGTTATGAGGATTACAATATAATTAGCCAGGCACAGAGTTCAAAGAAGGCATTTTATGCAGAATAGCACAATGAACTAACTATTTTTTCCATGGCCAAATTAGAGCACAGGAATGGAAGAGATTAATCTGGAAAGGTATGCAGGGAAGATCATCTAGGGCACAAACAGCCATGTTAAAGAGATTGGAATTTGTCTTAAAGACAATAGGAAGCCATTCAGGGGGGTCAAGAAGGGGTGAGACATGGTGAGATTTGTGTTCTTGAGAAATCATCTTTGCCCCTGTATGAGCATGCTGAGGCTGTTAATGGAGACCTGTGGGTCTCCTGTTCAGGGAACAGCTATAAAAGGAGAAAAACTCCTCTCTGGTTTTGTTACTAAATTGGATTTTTAAAATAATGACACAAAGACCCTTGTCTCATTGTGTTTTAATGCCACATATCTATGCTATTTTTGTTTTGTTTTATATCCTTGATATAACATTGCAGAAGGAAATTATCATTTCCCATTTTACCAATTAATGAACAGAGGTCTGCTGAGATTTAATAACTAACACAGGTCACAGACTAATGACAGAACTGGGATTCACACCCAGGTCTGTGTGACTATGAAGTCTCTGCTCTTGTACTTTTACTACATCTACTATTATGGATTAGATAAAAAATTTTACTCCCAAACTTTATTTCTAGGGAAGAACAAAATTGCCAAAGGAAGGTTGGTAGAATAACATGTGCCTTCATTACATGATAAAAAGCAAATTGCCAGCAAAGGAAGGTAAAGACAGAAAGGAAAGTTGCATGCCAATATCTTTCAATAATATAGAAACAAAATATTAACAAATTGACATCAACAAAATATTAACAAATCAAGTACAATGATGTAGGAGAAGAATTATACATGGGGATTTATTCCAGATATGCAAAACTGACTCAACATTAAAAAATTAAAGAGTGTTCCAGATTGACAGGCTATGGAAAAAAAATTGACAAAATTCAACACCCATTCATGATTTAAAAGAAAAAAAATCTCAGAAAATTAGGAATAAAAAGAAATTTCCTCAACTTGATAAAGAACATCTACAGAAAACCTCTAGCTTACATTGGTACTTAATGGTGAGAAATGGAATGTTTTTTCCTCAAGATCAGGAACAAGGAAAGGATGTCTCCCCCGAAAACTCCCATGTAACATTGTAAGTATGGGAAGTCCTAGCTATTGTGACAGGACCAGAAAAGGGAATACAAGGCATACAGTTTTGAAAGGAATAAAAAGCAAGTTGTCTACTAAAAATGAACAAAATGTTTTTACTGTATGAACTAAAGTAATATCAATTGTAACTAATTTCACATATTGCCATACTATTTACAACATGTTTTCATTGACACTATCTTATTTGAGTCATTGAGTTAGATGGGACAGATATTTATTTCTCTTCCCTAAAGAAGAGAGGTAGTTAATTTAATCCCCATCTACAGTAGTAATGTTTAATAGTAAAGGCTATGTAATCAGATCTTATTTTGAGTTCCAGTCTACCACAAGCTGTGTTACCTTAGGCATGTTATTAAACCTCTAGACATCTTTCCTGATCTGTAAAGGGGGGAAAGTAAGATCCATTTCAGAAAAATAGTTTCAAGTAACAAATGATATTTCAATCCAGACATCTCATATACTAGCTTTGTAACCTATGCCAAGTTACTTACAATTCTAGCCTGTTTTTTCAACTGTGATATGGGAATATTGATACAGCCTACTTTTGCATTTTGTTTCTTAGGATTAAACTAGAAAATGTGTGTAAAGCACTTATTATGGCCTGTTACACAATAAAGACTTAGTAAATGGCAATGGTCATTGTTACTGTTGTTGTATCCATTGTTTGTGTTTGATGATAAAGCAAGTAACTGAGGGAAGGGTGTGGGCAAAAGAAGAAGGATCAGAAGAGTAGAGAAGTCAGGACCCACACACAAGTGGCTAGATTGCAGAGGATTATGAATGTCAGACTAAGGCAGAGAAGACATGGAAGATTTAGAACCTTGGAGAAAAATGATTCAAAGAAAGTTTCTGTCGCTGCTATATGCCAATGCAGTCTTCGTGGAGATTAAACTCCCATGTCAGAAAATTTGTGAAGAGTTTAGAACTCCAATGATGTATTCTTGCTTATAATTTCCCATCAAGTTTTGCCCTCTGCTTTTTCCCAGACAGCCTATTTTCAAGAAGGAGGAGGGAGGGAAGGAGGGAGGGAGGAAGGAGAGGCCAGGCACCCCACAATGATCCAGGGCCACTGGGAGGCAGTGCCAGCACCTGCTGTTGTTCAGGGAGTAAGATGCAGCCCTGATTTAGCATGATTGCTGCTGAAAGTCCTTGGAGCCTGGCCAGCTTGTATCCTTCCTGGGGTTCTTATTTTGCAATCTGTTTGCAAATAGAAGGAATGTTGCCAATTTGAGTGGGGCATAGAATCCAGCAGAGATGATGATGGTAATAACTCTGCAGTAGCTGGGCACTGAAACCATCAGGGAACCTTGGGGGAGGGGGGAGATCTGTTGCTTTCAATAACAATTCTTGGCCCTAATGGCCTTAGGGTGATAGGTGGGACTTTCAGCCCATTCTCCTCCTGGGCCAGCATCTGTTCCTTGGATTAAAGAAAAGACTGCCATTCTCTACAGAAATAAAGACCCACTTGTTTGGTATGAGCAAAGTTGTCCCTGGCCCAGGTCGACCTCTTCTGACAGGGCAAGGAAGTAGTAGAGATGGACGGGACCCTGAAAGGAATTTACAGAAGTGTGAGCTTTGCCAGGTCTGTGTGTTACTGCTTGGAGAGGCTGGCTCAGGATGCCAGGTTAGGCTAGCAAATTCAAAGGCAGACATTCCTGCCTACACAGCAGCCTCCTGGCCGGAAGTTGGGGGTGGATCCAGATGGGAATCATATGCCTGTGCCATGTGTGTTTGCATTGGAGGTGAAAAGAATCTCATGGCTGACAACTTTCTTAGGGCTCTGTGCAGAACTCACAGCATGAGGAGTGAGAAAGCTGCTAGGGTGATTCTGTGCCTTGAATTTTAGGAAATCATAATAGTCTTAGGTACTTGGACTGAACCTGGGCCTGTCATCTAATTGGATGTCAGATTAGGAAACTGGACCACTCAAAAAAAGTCTACTTTTTCTTGTCACATGAGGAAAAACTGTCCGATGCCACTGTTTTATGCTTTTTCAGTTTCCGTCCTTCCTTTCCATTCCAAGAATCAAATTCAGTGAATGTTTAAGCACCTACTAAATGCTATAAACCAAGTGCTACAGGAAGCAAGAGTCATTATCTTCATCTAGATAAGAAACTGAGATTGGTCACATAGCTAGTAAGTGGCAGAATCAGTATTCTCTATTCCACAGCTTACCTCTCCAGCTTCATCCCTTGCAATTTCCCTGGCATATTCTACATTCTAGCTGTATTGAACTGCTCTTAATTTCTTGAGCACTCTTTCTTTAACCTGTGTTTTTCACACAGACTTTTTTATCTGTCTGTAACTCTCTCCTGCCTCCTGGCTTCTCACCACTCCTAGCTTCCTGCTCTCAGTCTGTTTTTGAATAAATCCTACTCATCCTTCAGATCTCAGCACAGCTATTACTAACTTCAGGGAGCTTGTATCTGGCACATAGTATGAACTCAATAAATGTTTTAAAAATAAGTGAATGAAGCAAGTTTCTCTTGGCCAGATGTGAGACAATGGAATATAAACTAGGGATCGACAAAAATGAGAAAAGCCAGAAGATGGAAGTTACAGTTTGGAGAAATTAAGCTAAAGGAATGAGCTGCCTTGGATTTTATGGAATGCTTTTGGCCTTGAGCATAGGCAGAGAAGGAACCATTAAAAATGCTGACCAGCCAAGATATTTATGGTAAGATGTTGGGTCTTTTTTGACTTTAGGTTCAGATCTAATGTGGAGTCTAATGTACCACTTGGTTAAAAGGTCCTATTATCTTCTGCAAAAGCAACAACATATTTTTCTAGAATCTTCACTGCATTTATGACATTGACTGAAGTTGCTTCTGCCAGTGTTGACACAGAAGAGCCTCTGCCTTAACTAAGTTTATCTCCCAAGGACTTATTCCTTTACATTCTGGCAGCTAGGTACCTATTTTTCATGTTGATAAACCCAAAGTACTCAATTCAATTTCTCTGAAGGTTTTATCCTCCTATCTTCCCACTACAGGCAACTCACAGGGCCATGACCTTTACATGGGGAAGTTGTTACATAAGAATATTTTAAAATCTCAGAGTCACAGACTGTTAGAATTATTAGAGACCTTAAAAATCATTTAGACATACTCCTAACAATGAGAACGAAGTCACAGAGAAAGTAATGGTTAATTAACTAGGGTCTCCTGACTCTTTTGTTTGGAACTTTTTCTGTGATACCTTAACCGTAGTCCAGTAGTCACTAAATTTGAGAGTCTGGGGTAGAGGGACAAGGAGGATGTGCTCAACTGCACAATTAGAGTTATCAGAACTATCACTGGCTTTCAAGTCAGACACACTCAAGTTTGAATCCTGGTTCCAACTCTGCAAGCTTCGTGACCTCAGGAATGTGACTTGATTTCTCTGAACCTCTATTTTCTCAACTGTATAATAGAGATATTGATGTTCACATTGCAGCACAGTTGTTAGGAATAATGCTGATAAACACAGAATGCCTAATAGTAGGCATTAGCTATCATCTATTGCAGTAGATGGCATTTTTAAATTAAAGATGCTTTAACAAAAGTGGGATAATTGAAATATTTTTGAGGATCTTAGTTGACAAACCATTTATCTCAATAATACACAATTACTCTGGTACATTTCAGCAACTTATAGTTGCCATTCTTTAGACAAAGATACTTTGTCACAGAAAGTCATCAGTGGGTGATGTTCGGGCTTTCTTTACTTTGCTTTAGAGTCACTACTGTGACTCCAAGTTGCTAGGTAGGCTTGAACACTTCAGAGTTAGAATTGCAGTAAACTATAGATGTCTTGCTGTGTTAGAGTCTGAACAGTTAGGTGAACTGCTAAAATCTCCTGAGATTTGACATAAATAGAGTTCTGGGGAGTGAGGCCTACCAACTAAAGAGACAAAGTGCTACACTTGGGCATTTTCCATTGGAGAGTCACAGAAGCTCCTTCAATGTAATCTAACGGTAGTATTTTCTGGGGTAATAGAAGCAATACTGGACTTGAAATTAGGAAGCCTGGGCTCTAGTGCCGTCTTTTTCACTGAATACATTCTGATCCTAGACAGGTTGTTTAGTCTTACTTCTTACTTCCTAGTTTGATTCTAGGTTCCTCCACTACACTATGTTGTTTTACATCTCTACTTATATTCATAGTTTTTCTGTCTAAAATGTTTTATATTATCCCAAATCCCCAAACTTTACCAGGAACTCTTACCTTTCCTCAAAGTCTTAAGTCAGAGAGAGCCTTCTTTAGGAAAACATCCCTGATCTATCAGGCTGGGATTGGTCCTTTCCTCTATGATCCCAGAGGCTCCACTTTGTCACTCCGCCATGTTCTGGTAACACTGCATTGTAAACAAGTATTTACATCTACCTCTTCTGTAACCTACTGTGAGGTCCTGGAGAGTGGGGGTACATAACATTTTTTGTTATATCCTCAGTGCTCATACTCTACTATGTACAAGGTGGAACTCTAACAGAAACTGAATGAAGAATAGGATTTGGGTGGGTGGAAGGGAGAAATCCAGGGAGACTTAAGCGATGAGAATGAAGACATGGATGCTGGAATGAGTAACAGTTCTACATTCAATTAATTTATTTATTCATGGATTCACTTATGCATTCATGCATTTATTCATTTATTTAGCAAACATTACAACAGGAGCCTACTGAATGCCAGAGTACAAAGAAAAATAAAGTCTTATCCTTAAGAATGTTCCATTTTGGAGGATGAGGGATACAGACAAGTAAACAAGTATTTTACAATACAGCATGATGACTGCTGTGATAGGTTGCACAGGTTGCAGAGGGAGAAAAGAGGAGGTACCTATGTGAGTTTGAGGATTAAATAAAGCTCCTCGGAGGAAATGACACCTCAGCTGAGTCTCAGAACATGCGTAGGAGTGAACCAGGCTGGCAGAGGAGGAAAAGCATTCTAGAGCTATGTTGGGGCTGTTGAAGAGCCAGATCTGGCAGAAATAGAGAGCTTAGTCTGGAAAAGCTGGGCTACATGAGGTTGGAGAGATTGACTTAGTGACATAGGATTCAAAACCATATTTAGATGTGGGAAAGCACAATTAAACTCAAAATTGGGGTGCTCTCATAGGCATGCCACAGTTGGCAGAGAGAATCAGTTTGGAAAGACTTAGCTGATGTTGAATTGGTCTGATCCTGTAGCAGTCCCTCATCTACTTTAAACAAAAACTTAGAGGAAAGTTTTTTATTAGGAAGAATTGTTCTGTTTTGGAAAGAGAATGACCTCAGTTTATTTCCCATGATGTGTTCCACAAGCATATTCTTAGAATACAACTTCTAGCATGTAGTTTCATTTGCCCAGCGGGATCCATGTGGATTTCTGAAGTTTCCAGAAACCAAACTAAAGATAAGTATTTCAAAAATCATCTGTAGGAAATGTAGTCTCCCTGCTGTAACATTGGGAGTTACATACCATTAATATCAATTTTATATGTGAAGGAACAAAAACTCAAACACTTTAAATGACTTCTCCAAAATCATGCAACTAAGTGACATAGCACACAGATTTTCCTTCTCTCAATCCCATGCTTTCTCTAGTGCTTCATAAATTGTGTGTCTCTAAACTTCAGGAACTCTGCTGTTGGCATTTCTATTCCTTTAAAACCGTAGAGGGTAAAACACTCAGTTGACATTTAGATGTAGTTCTCCTCTAGAGCTGAAAAATCATATATGTGTCTACTAATAGGGCTTTGTAATTCAGCTTTAGTTTTGTTTTTTGTTGGTCCTGGTATAAAATATACTGTTGTCCTAATTAAAGCACTGGCTTACTTCTCACTACAGAAATTTTCAGTGAAACTGCCTACCATTCAAAATAATTTATGGTCTTTCAAATATTTTTCTCCATTAAGCTGTTAACAACTATTTCTACATACGTTGTATATTATCTTGAGCTTTTAGTGCTGTTTTTAGTGTTGATCTACTGTTGTTAAGGAGATATTACAACATTTCTAATTAACCAGTAAAAGTTGTCCATAGAATTACAGACACTTAGTGCTCAAAGAGACATTAACAACTGCATATTCAGAATCTCCTCAGGGAGTCATAAATATTAGTGGGAAATTTTTTGGAAACTTTTTTTATTGGAGACCATATATACAGTAAAATGCCCAAATTTTATGTATATAGCTCAATGAATTTTTATAAATAAATAGTGTTATAGGATCCTTGGTTTGTTGCTTTTCTGGCCAGAAACCTGTGTGGCCAGTGGCACCTTTGCTGGAGTTTTGCTCAGGTCTGCTGGGCTCATGCTGCACTCGGCAGACTGCACTCGGCTCATGCTACTGGCTTGGATCCTATGCCTGCCAAGGGCAAGCCAGGTGTGGAGTGGCAAGGGCTGTATGAGTGAGTAAGCATGGGGTCTGGCCACTGCACACACTCAGACATACCAGCTGCTGCAGTGAGGCGGGCAGCTCCAAGTGCCAGCACAGGTGCTGGCTCTCCGTGTGGCTGTGACTGGACCAGGCACAACACAAGTAGCTTCCACGGCTGGCACCGGGAAATGTGGTGGAAGCTTGGAGACTCCAGGAAGTGCAGGGCCCCAAAGAGGGAGTCACAGCCCTGGCTCAGGGAGCTCCCAGATCTGGACTCCCCAGAGGACCACAGCTATTCTCTCCTTTTCTTTGCCCGCAACGTGGTGAGCAAGGGATGTATTTCAGTCCTGTTTGTGTTATAGCTCTTTCAGCCCAACCATTCAGCAGATTCCAAGTTCTTGTCATGTGTCCAGGAAAAATGAGGTACACAGACAAGTGGAGGGTAAGCAAGGCGAAAAGGAGCTTTATTGAGTGACAGAATAGCTCAGAATACCCTGGAGTGGATAGCTCCTCTCTGCCAACAAGTCATCATGTTGAGTGTTCAGCTCTCAGCAGAGAGGAGGCCCTGGAGTGGGTAGCTCCTCTCTGCAGCAGGTCATCCTGATGTCTGCAGCTTTCAGGAGAGAGGAGGCTCTAGAGAGGGTAGCTCCTCTCTGCAGCTGGTCATCACATGGATTGTTTAGCTCTCAGAAGAGAGGAGGTCCTGTAGTGGGTAACTCCTCTCTGCAGCTAGTCATCCCCATGTCTGCTCAGTTCTGGCTGAGTCCAGGGCTTTTATGGGCCTCAGAGGGGAGGAGTGCTCTGATTGGCCCATGGGTGGCCATGGGTGGGTCCAGAAAAGGCACCATAAGTTCCCCCTCCAGTCAGCAGGACTGGCAGCATGGCCCTCAAACTTCAAGCCCTTCCTGGCTTGAAGGTGGGGTCTAACTGGGGACCTGCCCCCTTCTGCCCAGGAACCTGTCTGCCTGCTGCTGCTGTTCATGACACCCAGGCTTTAGGTGCCAAGGAGTGCCTGCAAACCAGTAAGCTGCCCTCAGCCCTGCCAAGGCTTCCTTCCTATGCTTGTTGGTGCCCAAAGACTGGTGTGGACTGAAGTGGCAGGGGGCTGGTGTGTCACACTGGCTCAAGTGTGTGCACACCTGGCTGCACTGCAACAGCACCCAGGCTCGGCCCTAGCTTTACTCCAAGATCGGAGGGGGTGACAACAGCAGGGAGAAGCCAGGCAGTGGGAGTAGGCACTTTCAAGCCTAAGAGGGCAGGGGGCCCTCCTGGGCCCCCAAGAGTGCAGAGAGTCTGCAAACACGGTTTGAGCAGCTGCAGCTGTGCCCAAGGTGGGGGTGGGGCTCCTACCTGCTCTGTAGAGTGTGAGACCCAGGTCCATAGCCATGGCTTGGGCATCTGCAGCTGCACCCGGGAAGCTCCTGCCTCAACAACTCAGGAGTGGGGCTTCCACTTGTCCCTGGCTCCCTCTGGCTCTGTGGAGTGTGCAGCCCCAGCCATGCCTCTCTGCTGCACCTGGCATGATGGCAGCAGCCACTCCAGACAGGCCACCGCTGCCATCACTAGTGTTACCATGATCCTGATCAAAATATAGAATATTGCTGGTTATGCAGAAGACTCCCTGGTTTCTTCTTCCAATTAATACCCTCTAAGGTTGCAGATATTCTACAAACTCAGATTTGTTTGCTTGTTCTAAAACTTTCTATAAATGGAATAATACCAGATATACTCTTGTATATGGCTTCTTTTATTCAACAATCTGTTATCCACATTATTGTGTTTAGCAATAGCTTATTTCTCACTGGTGTGTAATATTGCTATACCACAATCTATTTGATTTTCTGTGATAATATTTCATGTAGGATTTTTGAGTCTATGTTCATGAAAAACATTGGGCTATTATACTTTTTTCTTGTAATGTCCTTATCAGGTTTTGGTATCAAGGTTATACTGGCCTCATAAAATGATTTGGAGGGTGTTCCTTGTTTTCTGTTCTCAGAAACACTTTATATAAGAGTCTTCCTAAAATGAATGGGTGAATTTATCAATGAAGCTACCTGGGTCTAAAATGTCTTGAGAGAAGGTTTAAATTGTTAATGTATTATTTTGATAGATAAACAGTCATGCCTTGGTATCTGCAGAGGATTGCTTCCAGGACCTCCTTGGATACCAAAAATCTGCACATCTGCAAATCTGCTGTAAGCCTTGCAGAACCTGCAGATAAAAGTTAACCCTCCCAATCCTATCAGTGGGTTTCATGTCCTGTGAACACTATTTTTTTTTCCTCGCTCGGTTGCCCAGTCTGGAGTGCAGTGG
Source organism: Macaca nemestrina (assembly GCF_043159975.1). NCBI lineage: Eukaryota > Metazoa > Chordata > Mammalia > Primates > Cercopithecidae > Macaca > Macaca nemestrina. The sequence continues at coordinate 184,320,739 of NC_092125.1, forward strand.
TGGTATTCCTACACTGCAGCCTGAACCTCCTGGGCTCAAGCAATCCTCCTGCCTCAACCACCAAAGTAGCTGGGACTACAGGCATGTACTACTATGCTTGGCTAATTTTAATTAATTAATTAATTTTTTTTTTTTTTAAATGGGGTCTCACTGTGCTGCCTAGGCTGGTCTTGAAATCCTAGCCTCAAGCAATTCCCCTATCTTGGCCTCTCAAAGTGCTGGAATTACAGGCATCTATGCCAGGCCAGAGTGCTATGTATTTGATCTGCATTTGGTTGTGGGTGAAAAACTATCCATGTTGAGAGTCAACTTTATTTACTGAAAACATTCACAAATAAGTAGACCTTGGCAGTCCAAACCCATGTTCAAGGGTCAGCTATAGTACTTTGATAGATTTAATTTTTTTTTCCAAATCCTTTCCCCTCCTTAATACAATTATAAACCATGCCCTTTTGCTGTGCCTTCCTCTAGAGTAAGCAGAGTATATTTCTCTGACCTGTTGATGCTGGGTTTAGACATGTGACTTACTCTAGCCAATAGAATATTAGACTATGTGACTCAAGCACTAGCTTTAAAAATGTTTCAGTGATTTTGTTTGGTCTCCTGTCATCTACAATGAGAAGAACTTGTCCTCAGATTGCTGCTAAATTCAGATTGAGGAAATACTGGGCAGACTAAACCCAACCAAGAAGTCTGGAGCCAACCCTAGCTGATCTCAGACAACATCAGTGGATCTATAGTCAATCTGCAGACTTATAAGAGAGGTTGTTATAGGTCACTTAAATTTTAGAATTGTTTATTACATGCCATAGTCTCAGCAAAAGCCTAACATATACAAAGATTATTCAGATTTTCCAATTGTTTACTTCAATACATTGTTTTTTTGAGTAATTTGATGGTTTTATTTAAATTTTGAAAAATTTAGGGTGAAGTTTAAATAATGTAATCTTGGGCAAAGTTTAAATAATGTAATCTTGTTTTTAATATTTTTAGGATCAATATTGATGTCCTTTTTAAAAAATTAATATTGATAATTCATATATTTCTCCCTTTTTATTAAACTGCCTTCTAGGATTTTATTAGTTTCATTAACCTTTTAAAGAAAATCTTTTGGTATTGTTGACTTTTTTCCATTTTGTTAGTTTTCTGTTTCGTTGACTTTGCCTATATTTACTGTGTTCTTCCTTCTACTTACTTTGGGTTGTTTTGTTTAACTTCATGAGATGAGCTTAGATCATTTATTTTATCCTTTCTTCTATTCCCATATATGCAATTTAAGGCTATGAATTTCTCTGAATACTCTTAGCTACATCCTATATGTTTTTAAATGTTGTATTTTTATTAGTATTTATCTCAGTAAAGATGATTTTACTTATTTATTTAGTATTTCAGTGAATATATAGGTAGAAAATGTACAAATTATAAATATAAATGTCAATGAACTACAAAAGTGAACACATACATGTAACCACTATTTGAGCCACACCTCAGAAGCCCTAATTTTTCCTCCTTTCAAATCAGTACCTCTTTTATACTGTCTTCAAACACTATAGATTCATCTTGATAGCATTATCACTTTTTATAAATAGAATCATATAATAGGTTTTCTTTTGTGTCTGGCTTGTCTGGTTTCTTGTGCTCCATATTTTGTTTCTGAGAATCATGAATATTTTTGCATGTAATTCATTTATTTTCATTACTGCATAGTATGCCAGCATCTGTATGTCATTTCACTATTCCTTTCTTCTTCAGGATCTAATATGTTATTAAAACCCATCTGTTAAATTCTTCATTTCAGTTATTATATTTTTAATTCTGTAATTTTCATTTGATTCTTTATACAGCAGTTCCCTAGTAAATTTTTCTGCCTTCCCTCTATTTTGCCAAAAATATTCATTATAATTGTTTTAAAGCACCTGTCAATCCCTAAAATATTTGAATGGCCTGTGGGTCAGATGGTCAGGTTCCTTCCTTCCTCTCTCTCTCTCTCTCTCTCTCTCTCTCTCTCTCTCTCTCTCTCTGTGTGTGTGTCTCTCTCTCTGTCTCTCATGTTACTATTTCTTGACATGTCTGTAAATTTAGCTGATGCAGGATATTGTGCTTGGAAAATGTAGAGGCTTTTATGGATATTATTTTCCTCTAGAGAGGATTTAATTTTTTTTCTAGCAGGCAGACAGCATTTAAGAAGATCATGTTTATCCAGTCAAGGTTGAACTTCAAATATATCAATTCAGGTATATGTTTGGCTTGCCCTTACTCCAAAGGCATAGCCCTTCATCTCAAGTGCACAGTCCCTTGGCATCTCAAACAGTATTGGGTATTTACGACAATTTTTCAACTTGGTGGGCCTTGAACTCCAAACTGTCTTTCTGCAGCACTTTGAGACTGTTGAAAGCTCCACTTAGCATTTTAACCTCATAGGTACCACTTTCTACTTGGTTTATTAGCATCTCACCATTTACATGAACAGCTTAGAATTTTGCAAGTGAATTGAAGGAAAATTGCACAGAATTTCAGTCTCACTTTTCTATGATTTTTAAAATTCCCAATGGCCTTGACATCCCTGAAAACCAATCCCTATTTTGCCAAGCTTAGATTCACCAGATTCAGCAAATGTTCTCTGTTGGATCTAGAATTAACTTAAATTTTAGCCTGGTATTTTCTTAATATTTTGTTAGTTCTCCATCGTTTTAAGAACATTTTAAGTTGTTTTACATAGTAGAATCAGTCCAACCACCCTTCATCTAACCATCTCTATAGTGTCTTTTGAATAATACCATACCCCTACTCCTTTTTTGAGACAAAGAGGCTCGTTGAGGAGAAATGACAAAATCTCTTCATTTGAGTTATCATAGTGCAAAACAAAAATCATGGACTTTACAGCAACACAAAAGCAGACCAGCATTTCATTCTTCCTGTAAGACATACAAAAAAAGTAGGTTTTCCTACTATAACTTTTAATACAAGACTCAACACAGAACGCCTCTGGTAACCAAAATATGTCAGCGGATTTTCTCACACATACCGAGTAATTCTCCAATGGACACCAACTGAGTAGCCTATGATTTCATTCAATTCTGACTGTATCTACCTGGAGATAGTCAGATGCAGGGGTTGAGTGTTTAGTTCCACAAGCTTGCCTCCCACTTCAGATGCCAATCACAAGTAGTAGGATGCCATCTATACTTCTAACCAACTGCCTATAAACTGGCAGTTTCCACAACCCCTTCCTCAGGTTTCATTAATTTGCTAAAGCAGCTCACAGAACTGTGGGAAACACATTTAACTGCCAGATGAAGAAATATATGGGGCAAGATATAGAAAAGGGGTGTGGGGCTTCTGTGCTTTCTGCGCAAGCAACCCTCCCAGCACCTCCAGTTGTTCAACAGTGCAGAAGATTTCTGAATCCTGTCCTTTTAAGATTTTTTTTGGATGCTTCATTATTGGCCATTGTGATGACTTTATCACTTTGAAGATTCCAAGGGGTTTAGCAGCTGCATGCCAGGAAACTGAGGACAAGGCCAAATATGTATTTATTATAAATCACAGTATCATGTTGCCACATAAAGCTGTATTGTCATTGGAAAGTTGAGTAAAGAGTCTGACTCTATTTTTGACATTGACTGCTAACACCTTTTAAGCCCTATCCTTCCTTCTCCTTCTGCAAGTCTGAGCAAACAGGTAGGAAAGCACACTGCTTCCTCCTTTAGTGATGGCAGAACGTTCAAGCCACACACGTCCTGGTTTGTGCATGTCAGAATCCTCAGGATGGCTCCATCTCCTAACCAGCATAACCCCCAAGCCATCCTTCTTTCCTGCTCTCTCAAGTCATTGTCAGACCAGTTTGAGAGACTTTCTCCTCTTGCCAGAAAGTCTCATCATGTGAGTAATTAACTTTTTCATACTCTTTTTGCATATGTGGCATCATCATTCTCAACATCCAAACCAAATTTTGTGTGAGAGAGCCCATCTCATCTGTGAAGGTGACCAAAACAGGAAGTTGCTTGATCTTTTAGGGTCTTTTTTTCTTATTAGTCCTCAAATCTGTAAAATGAGAAATAATATTTGCCTGTAATACTTTTTTTGAGGTTTAGAAATAATGTGCAATGTAAAAGTGCCTAATTGTTTCTTTGGAACTTAGTGTGCAACAAATTATATATACAATAATAATAACTTAAAGCCAAACGAACTATAGCCTAATTCCCATTCTATTCTCTTACCCTTTACTATTTTCTTTTTCTTCATTATAATTATTGCTATCTGACATTTAATTATAGGTCTGTTTATTTGCTTGTGTGTTGTTTATCTCCCCCATTAAAATGTAAAGTACTTGTAGACAAGAACAATGTATGTCTGATCTGTGTAACCTCAGCACATAAAACAGTTTCAATCATATAAGCAGAGTTCAATAAACAATCTTTTTAAAAAAATTAAGGAATTAATCAGCAGGTATCTGTAGAAGCTAGAGCTGACTTTTTCACCCTGACCTCAATTAACTGTGTTACTTTGTCTAAACTCCTTAATTTATTGCTCTGGACCTTAATATCTACCTCTGGCTCTTGAACTTGACATTTGGATTTGAACTTTCTAGAATCCTCTCCTTTCCTTCTTCCTAAAGACTTTTGTCTGGTCAACTCCTGGCTCTCAGTCCTCTGGTTTATTTCTAGTGGAACCCATTCTTTAGAATGTGTATTTGACAGTAGCCCCGTGACTGACATTCACTCACTGCCATGAGTGATGGGCTCTTCTTGCTTGCCGCACAAACAAAATCAGTTCACAGAGACCATGGCATTGCAGTAAAGAAAGAGTTTAACTGACACAAAAATGGCCACAACATGTAGGAGATGGGGTTAATATTCAAATCAATCTCTCAGAGAACATGGGGGCTGGGGTTTTTCAAAAGTAGTTTGGGGTAAGTGGTGAGGGTGGCTAGGCAATGGGTTCTTGCTGCTAACTGCTTAGGGGTGCAATGAGGGTGCAATCATAGGGGTGTGGGAAATGGTCCTTCTGAGTGCTGAGTCCCTTCTGGGTGGGGCCACAGTAGTAGCTGGCAGGTCCAAGTGGAGCCATTGGTGTCAGACATGCAAAAAAAAACCCTGAAAAGATATCTCAAAAGGCCAATCTTAGGTTCTACCATAGTAACATTATCTGCAGGAGTAATTGGGGAAGTTACATATCTTGTGACCTCTGAAATTATGGCTGGCAATTGATTATATTTATGCCTTAGCAGAATTCAGGCTCAGCTATCCTCCTAGCATGGTGGTTTCTCATTGGCTTTGCAAAGGCCATTGAGTTCTGGGGATAGGCTATTATCATTTAAACTACAAACTAAACTAAATCTCTGCCAAGGTTAGTTTGGCTTAAGCCCAGGAATAATTAAGGGCATCTTAAAGGCTAAAGGCCAAATAGGAGCTGGCTAGATCAGATCTCCCCCATTGCCATAATTTTCTCAGTGACATAATTTTTGCAAAAAATGGTTTTAGTAAGTTTGGAATTAGTCATTTATCTTCATTTTAGAATTGGGAAAATTGAAGACCAGAGATATCAAGTAATTTTTCTAAGGTCAAATAAGTTGGTGACATAGCTGAAAAAAAAAAGACCGGTCTTCTTTTTCCCAGCCCAACTGTCTCCCAACTTCAACTTGCCCCATACCCTGCCAGAAGACAGGCATTTTCCCATATTGCTTTCTCTGTTTGTTTCCAAAATCCACTGAATGGTGTTCAATAAAGCAAACACTACTTTTTAGTACAAGTCAAACATTTTCTAATTTATATTTTTTCATTTTTCAACAGATTTGTAATTGTTAACTTACTTGCTGAGTTGAAGGCAGCACCTGGCTTTGTTGTCCTAACCCTTGGAGTAATTTAACTCTACCTTGTAAGACAAGTCCCCACGCTTATATTATTCTCTGTTGGCATTGTCTTTTCAATCAATCAGTCATGAAAAATTCATGCCCAAGGTAAAGTCCTAGTGAACCACTCTGAGAAAAACGTGATTATCTTTAAACAAAGGGGAGATCTTAGTGTTCTCTAAAATTCATTGGAGACAGCAGCCTTTAATTAGAAAATATTTTATCTGCTGTTTGCAATCCACAAGATACTCTCGCTTTTTTCATTTAAAATTGATCCATTCCAATTCCCAACTTTGGAAAACTGCTATAAGGTGAAGCTTCGGAATGTGGATTCTAATAATTTGACATTTATAAAAGTTCAACTTGAGCATTGCATTAGTGATGAAAAATGTCTCCGCTAAACATAGCAGGATAATGGTGTAAATACAATTAGGATAATGTTACATCAGCTTTACTAAACATGCTTATTTGTTGTTGTAAATTATAAATATTTTGTTTTTTATTGAAAAAAGTACTTATTTATATATTTATTTATTTTTACTGTCCTCTGATTGTGAAGTGACTGATTACTTCTTCAGATGGACTGAAGAAGGACTGCAACCTAGCTCCAGACTGAACCTTATCTTAGCTCTATCCCTGACGCCAGCAACAGAATTCAATATGGGCCAGGTTATAGCCTTGATATTGACTGAGACTGAACCTAGACCTCTACCTTATTAATAGCTAATAAATATTTGCCATTAGCTTCAGGAAAACTGGATGAAAGAATGTGGTTGGTTTAACTCCTGCAGGCAGATAGCTTCAAGCATCTGGTCTGACAGTACCTAATGATTTCATCGCTGCCCTAAAAAGCAGTACCATACAGCTGTGCAGTAGGATCAGTTATCCCATCATTCCCAGGTGCTTTGACAAAGGGAAAGGATTTTATGAACAAGTGCTGCTCTCTCTCTCTCTTAGATTTACTGCCCTGTTTGTTATCCATCAAAGCTTTTAATAAAAAATCTTCATCTGTCCTGGGAAGCAAATGGAAATCATGGCTGTTTTAGTATTTGCTTTTAATTTGGGACATGATTCCAAAGGGAAGGAGATTAATTTTCTACTTTTTTGTTTAGGGAATAATTTTCAAAATGAAAAAAAAAAAAGAGGGACACAGAATGGTTTGTTATATAGAGCTACAGCTTTAGAGTCAAATAAACCTGATTTTATATGCTGCTTCTACCACATTGTCAGTATTGTGCCCTTGTGCAGCTTCTCATAGTTAATTTCTGTGAGAGCTTCAGTTTCCTCATCTGTAAAATGGAAATGTTAATACTTTTCTTGCAATGTTGTTATGATTGTTAAATGAGATTTTGTAGGTAAAGTGCCTGGGATATAATAAGTATTTAGAATAAAACAGAACAAAATAGAATGAAAAATCAATTACAAAAAGGTTGACTTGTACTAAAAAGTAGTGTTTGCTTTATTGAACACCATTCAGTGGATTTTGGAAACAAACAAAGAAAGCAATATGGGAAAATGCCTATCTTTGGGCAGGGTATGGGGCAAGTTGGAGTGGGAGGACAGTTGGGCTGGGAAAAAGACCCATCTTTTTTTTTCAGCTATGCCAACTTATTTGACCTTAGGAAAATTACTTGCTGTCTCTGGTCCTCAATTTTCCCACTTCTAAATAGATTGAAAGGCACATATATTTTAGAACTGAAAGAACCCTAAGAAGAGTATTTGCTTTAGATATGTAGTGGAATATTTAGCTTTCCAACCAGTAAAGTATTATTATTTTGATTTTATGGATGGATCAACAAAGGTAAAATAACGTACTAAAGTTTGCAAAGATAGTGAGTGGTGGAGGCAAGTTTTGAACTCAGGTTTATGCCTGCTAAGACTTTGTTTGTCCAAATTCTTCATTTAACAAACAAATCAAGAAAAGAAACTGAAATTGATTTGTAACATATCATGTCACACCCCATGAACCCAGCCAAACTGTGAAATTCTCAAGGACAGGAAATGCTCTTTTCCTCGTTAACAAAGTTGGAGATTGAAATTTGAAGGATAACAATTGATCAAAAAATATATGTTAGTATGATCAAATTCAAATGGTATGTTAAAATAGCTAGATTTAATATGTGAGCAAGGATAAGCTTATGTTAAATAATTATGAAGATAGTAAAGAAAATCAAATTCAGTTTAATACTGAATATTCAGTATATTAGGACTATAAACTACAATGGGAAGAAAATGACTCTTTATTTCTCTTATTTTCTTTCCCTTTTTCAGTTTTTCTTTCTTTTAGTCTTTTTATTCTGCATGGTTTATTTACTGAAACATTAAATAGTATATCCTTTGGCTATTGCTAAATAACGTAGGGACCAAGGGAAAACTCATTCTTTGCCCCCTGAAGTTTAGCTGAAAAATCAACTTAGAAAAGGCAGATTAAAAAAAAGACATACAAATTTATTAATGTGCACATGGGTAAAAATCAGAGAATGATTACCCCAACCCCCAGTGGGGTGCAGAACCTTATATACCACTTGAGGTTTTAGGAAGAATGGGGGCTCAGTGCATGACCAGAACAGGTTATGGTGGTAAATCCGGTCACGGTGGCAAGAAAGGCTATGGGAGGGAAAGAAGAGGAGGCTTGACTAGCAAAGATGGTCTTTTATGTAAATGAAACCTCACAGGTAGTAGCTCTCAGAGAGAATAGATGGTACATATTTCTATCAGACTTTTAAAGGTGTCAGACTCTCAGTTAATGTTTCTAGATCTGGGCAAGGGAAAGCCTGGCTGTATCAAGGCAGATTCTCTACAGACACAAATTTCCTCTATAAAAGACAGCTTTATATAGGGTCATTTCTATTTGTCGGGTCTCTAAACAGCCATCTCAAAATATGTGAGATAAATATATTTTGGGATAAAATATTTTGATATCTTTGAGTCTCTACTTTGAAACTTTGAAAAGTTTCACATATTAAAAGGAAAGTTGTTAGTTTTGGAGAGTTTTGGGTTAGAGATTGTTAGGCAAAGGAGTGGGAGAAAACAAATTGGAATAAACAGAAGAGAGTAAATTTAAATATATCATCTCATGGCTTTTTAAATCAGTCTCTTAGTCCTGATAATAGATTAGTTTGGTTAAATAATTGCATCTCCTTCTAGGAGGTGATATTGTACATGAGCTACTCGTGTGTGTGTGTGTGTGTGTGTGTGTGTGTGTGTGTGTGTGTTTATAAAATAAGAATATCTAAAATAAGAGGCATTTCTATGAAAACAAAAGAAAGCAAAAGTTAATGTCTAGAGTAGTCTACAGACCAGATTTGATTTTGAAATATCTTCAGATTGCAGTAGCAGTCTAACAGATTTTCTGGGTTACAGTTTGACCGAGATGTTCAAGTGAGCTTTCTGGAGTAGTTTATACATCAGCAGATATAATGACTGGTAATATATGTTATTGTGGTAATTTTCCCCAAAGTTTATATCAAGTTGTTTAATTTTAGTTTATAGGGCTTCAAGAAAAGTAATTTTAATTTTTAGTGATTTTAATTGAGAAAAATCAGAATAATTTGAAAAAAATTGTTTGGAGACTTGTAGTCAAGAAAGAATTTAGGATACAGTGTAAATTATAGGAAAACAATAAAAACTCAAAAACTATGGGCAAGGCTAGAATCTAATAACAGGTATACTATGGGTTTTTTCCTGAAACATTTTTTCTCTCTCTGGTTCCCAGTTTTACTAAGATTAAATTATAATGGGACTAATTTAGTTATGAAATTGAAAGTAAGTTTTAGTCTTATTATTCTTGGCATGACTATTTGTATAAAGTGTAGTAACAATAGTGACTGGCCATATAGGCTCTTTTAAAGTTGACTTTGTTGGAACTTTTTAATCAGGAATCTAATATTAGACTTTTAAAAGCCTTGAGGCTAAGAAACCAAGCCAAGGATTTGTCATCAGAGTGTGCCTGTAATGCTGTACAAACTGGTGAACTTCTCTCTTTTTGAGGCCCCAAAATCTTGAGGTGCATGGGCCTGTCAGAAAGTGATATATTTTATTTACCACAGGTCTGGAACCTTATAAAGAAACCATGTAGATAAGGCATCAGGCCCCTCTTTTTCAAGGGCTTTTTATTAGCTCTGTGAAGTTAATCTCAACTTCTCAGAGTAGTTTAGTCATATCTGAAAATATATCGTTCCAGTCAAAGTCTTGGTAAAATAACTAGTGTCATTAATTATATCCTGTGACAAAAGAAAACAGATTCTTATCAACTAAGGTAAATAACTGCTGTCATTAATTAAGAATACTCGAAAATAATTTTTAAATTCTGGAGAAATTATGTGTGAAAGATAAATGTTTTAATTTCGTTCACAAATATATACTTTACCCAATTGTTGCAAGCTCTAAATAGTTCAAAAGAGCTTTCTTAATGCTGGAAAACAAAGCATAAAAGGAATCAGCAGTATTTTAAATTAAAAAGTTATAAAAATTATTTGACTCCTTTATTAGTTTAGCCCCATGAATTAACTCTTGTTCTGCTTGATGTTGAGCTAGCAATAGTCATGAATACATTAGCTTTTTCATTAGAGTCCTAGAATTTTTTACCTAGTCCAATAGTATGATTTCTAAAGGTATCAGAAGCATGTACTTAAGAGTACTTGTCAAGGTCCATATTACGAATTTATTTGAAAAATAAGCAAATTTTGTACTGTACCTGACTATAAACTACTTTTTAGGAAGAATCAAAGTAAAACAATAATTTGTCTGTGGATTTAAAAAGTGTTAGAATAACCATAACAATTGACAATGAGATTTTGTTATTTCTATGGCATACAATTTGACATAATCATAATTGTTACTGTTAACATATACTGTTATCATATACCAAAGCACATCAGTATGTTTGTAATCTCATACAATTTTAGAACACATATTAATAATACATTTTTACAAGTACAACTCAAAAAAAGTTAAATATCATTTTTTATTTGGCAATTTTTTATATAATTGTAACATGCAATATAATTCCAATATATCTCTCTTGAACTCTCATGGGCCTTAATATATGAAAAGTTAATTTCAGGTCTAACCACTGAATTTAGAATTTGAAATATGACTGTGAGAAGTGTGTCAAATATTAAAGGTTTAAAACAGTTGATATCAAAATAGGAGCACAGGTTACTGTAAAATATTCATTTAGCCAAAGTGATAATTCAGACATTTTAAAAAGCAATAACTTTATTAATAGAGAAGAGGCTGTCTCCCAAATAATCGAAAGATCTAGTAAAGACAGTATGAGGCAAACTCAATCTGTCTCTCTTCTGTCTTTCTTGGGTAGTTTATTTAAAAGTAAACAAAAATCGGCCGGGCATGGTGGCTCACGCCTGTAATCCCAGCACTTTGGGAGGCCGAGGCAGGCAGATCATGAGGTCAGGAGATCAAGACCACCCTGGCTAATGTGGTGAAACCCCATCTCTACTAAAAGAATACAAAAAAAAAAAAAATCAGCCAGGTGTGGTGGCGGGCACCTGTAGTCCCAGCTACTCGGGAGGCTGAGGCAGGAGAATGCAGTGAACCCAGGAGGTGGAGCTTGCAGTGAGCTGAGATCACACCACTGTACTTCAGCCTGAGTGACAGAGTGAGACTCCGTCTCAAAAAATAAATAAATAAATAAATAATAAAAGTAAAGAAAAATATTTTTTAATATTGTATGAAAATTTTACTTAAAATAGAAAATTAGATTCTTCCTTCCTATTAGTATATTATTAATACTAAATTTAATTTTCATAAAATCTTATAAACAAATTTAATTTTAATGAGTTTTGAGTATACACAAAAGATTTTGATAAACTCTTGTATAACCTCTTATAATTTTTAAATATTTTTGTATTTAGTTTTATTATTTTTTATTGAAAGTAACATACACATTTCTAAACTAGATAAAATTATTTTATAACAAAAACCACGTTTATATTCTTTTATAAAAATATTTTTATTTTTAATATACTTTTTGTATAGACTATTTTATATTTAGTAGTTTTAATTATGTATATTACTTATAATGTTAACTCTCAGTAACCCTTATTTTTTGGTGAAAAACCTAGGAAGTTGGTAATTTTAATCATGTGCCAGATTTAGAGCCAATGACAAAAGTTAGAGTAATGAAGACAATGTCTGGTGGATCTAACTTTTCCCATCACAGCCAGGAGGCACTGCTCTGGGCCTGTGAGAATACTGCCTAGGAGTGTCCCCAGCCTTGCCATAGCCACTTCTCTAGACCTTAGGATTTAAAGGCTGAAATTTCAAGATATAAGCTCACAGACAAATTAAGTAGTTGAAAATATTATGGAAGTAACATATTTATAACTTTAAAACATCTAGTAGAGACAGTATAAACTCGTATGACTAATACACCCAGGCAAAAATGTGTAAACTAAATCCTTAAGATGTATTTTATTTTACTAACAATTTTAAAATTATCTTTATTTACTATAGATTATTAAAATTATATGAACTTGACAAGTATTAGACTAGTTAATTAATGAGTATTTATTTATAAGTCAATGGTATCAGATAGTATATATACAGACATATACACATGTATGTATAAAGATATAGACAGACATAAGGACTTTACAGTTTTTATTTTAAAATTTTAGTTATGAGATTGGCATAAGTCACTAGTATAAAAGGACAGCTGGATTTAAACTGTGTCTTTTTAAATGTAAAGTGTTAATGTTTATCTGTCACACATGGCCAAAGCCCCTTACTGAGATTTAGAGAAAACAGCGTAGTAAATTTATATGTAAAGCACAGAGACAATTTTAACTTTTTAAATAAAAAGTTTAGGTGTGTTAGAGGAAGATTAAACACATTTGTCAAGGTAACATAAAATCATAGGAATTTACCACTGGATTTTATAAGACTAATTTTATTTAGATGAGTAATTTTAAATTTAGTCTGTTTTTTAATTGAACCGCTGTGCTCAGGGTGGAGCCCATTAAGGAACAGAGCACAATAATTTAAATTATTAGCATTTGTCATGTTTAGAGCCTAATAATTTATATACATGAAAAGTAGACACAGCGAGAAGGCAGAGAATTTAGATTTTTTAAAATCAAGGATTTTATTTTTACGCTGAACCCTGGGTCTCCAAAAAGAGGGAAACACCATGGGACTGGGCTACGCAACAGTTTTATATTTTACTCCGTTATAAAGACAGTTTTCTAAGTATTTAAACTGCATGTTTTTAAAACTAAATGCACAAAGAAATGAGTGGCCTCCTGTAGTAATAACATTATTGTGACAAGGTAACAAGTAACATTTATTGTAACCACTGCCAGCCACTTCCAAGACTGTAGTTCTTACCAGTGACCTGACATCCATTGTACACACAAAGGCCAAGTTTTCTGTCACAGCATGAAGTAACTTTTGGTACCCTCAAAAGCCAAGGAGATGAAATAATTTATTATAAAAGACAGTAGAGTTTTAGACCTGAGAGTATCCCATGACTCTTGAAACTAGAAGGAAAATAGAAGGCCCCACAAATGGGGTGAAGGGGTACCTTTTTCTGAGTTTATTAAGAGGTCCAAGTCATTGGAAATCTCTTTTAGATTTTTTTATGTGGTACCAAAGATGGAGAAGAAGGAGGAGTAGGAGGAATAAAAGTAAATTGTAGAATATTTTGTAAGAAAGGAAGTGAACAGACAGACAAAATACATAATTTAAAAAGGGTTTTAGTCGACTCAAAAATCTAAAACCAGAATCGGAAAAGAGAGAACACCAAAACTATTTTAGATAGGTATACGTACGTTTGTGTGTGTGCACGCATGTGTGTGTGCTATCTTTTAATTGAGTTGACTTTGAACTAGAAAAAACACAACCCTTTGAAATCTCTTCTTATCAGATTTTAGCCAGGACAAACAGCTGAAATTTCTGGCTTTTGATTTTTTTTTTTTTTTAAACAAAAATACCTTCCTACCTCATAAGATCGAGAACCACCCCAAAGACAGTTTGCAGAAAGAAAAGTTTTATGTGCAAGTGGTGTACAACCCACATCCGTCTGGCCATATTTACTGGGGTCTCAGCTTCTTAACTGATCATCTATACACAAAGTCATAAAGTCCCATATGCCCCCATAGATCGAAGAATATAAGAAATCAAAAGCTGCTCATGGAAGGACAAGATTAATAAATATTTACCTTCAAAAATCAAAAGTTACATAAATATCAACTGAAATAGACTGGTTCTCTGATTAAGAATTGAACCTAGACCATGGCAGTGAAAGTGTGGAGTTTTAACTACTAGACTACAAGGTGGAGTAGCCTTCATTGTGAATCCCATAGGAAATCCACAGTTGGCAGTTTGAGCTTTCAAAGGACTTTCACTTTATTTTAGGTTAGATTTTTGTTCTTTAATTTTGTCAAGAGAATTTTAAGACTAGTCATGGCACTATTATGTTTTTCTTTTAGTTTGATATTCTCATCGATTGTTTAGAATAAGAAATCTCTCCTTTTTTAAAATTGAGGAGTCAAATTTAAAGGATCTTTTTGCCATTGATAATTGAATTTCCAGTGATGTACTTATTCCAGTAGTGACTCAGTCTAATAACCTCTTTATGGAAAGCCCAGGACGTAATTTTCTAGGTTTAGAAAAATAAGTGTTTTCTAGAGATGAAATAGAAGAGGCAATCCTAAAGATCCCCCACCCCACAAAAAATTTTACTCCCAGGAATAGGCAAAAGGATGTTGTCACAGACAGTTGAGGACAGTGTTTGTGTAACCCATCAGTTTGTGAGGACCCACCAGTGACAGACCTGTGAATCTGTAATACCATGTAGCGCCTCCTAGGATTAGACTTTCCCAGAACTAACCAAGCCACAAAGGTTGTGGGAAAAAAAATATCCCCCTGAGAGCTTAACATGCTTGGAATAAACAGTGTGTTTGGGTTCCCAGCCAATTTGAGACTGACCACCTGACATGACCTGAAAATCATGCCTCCCAGATGGTGGAAACCAAGAGAGAGAGCTCCTACTTGGTCACAAGTGGGCTTTCAAGGACACAAAACAAGACGAGAGGGAATCTCACTCACTACCCTTCTTTATCACAGAACAGTACAGAAAAACAAGGACAAGGAAAAACTATTTCTGGGAGAAGAGAGACCAAACAATATGAATATGCATGCCAGAAAGCACCAAAAAGTACACCAGAGTCACTATCCCCAAGACTAGTCACACAAATCCTTTTCTCCCGTTAATCAAAATTTTGCAGAGGAAAGAGAGACAGTGATTTTTACCATCTGCTTGACCAGATTGCACAGAGAGAGGTTGGAGCCTGGCTGTTAAGAAATTCTTATTCTTTTATCAGTTTATCAGGTCCTGGGTTCCCTTAACTGCAGATTCAAGAAGAGTGGTGTTGTGGTATTCTGCTCACAGTGCCGAAATTGCAGGGATTAAAGGAAAACTTCGCCTTCACTTTCTAGAGCTTGTTTGAAAAATCAACTCACAAAAGGCAGATTAATCAGAGAAAAGAATTATAAATTTATTAACATGTACATAGAGAAAAAATCACAAAATGATTACCCTAACTCCCAATGGGATGCAGAACCTTATATACCACCTTGATCTTATAGGAAGAATGGTGGCTCAGAGCATGGCCAAAACAGATTGTGGTGGTAAATTGGGACATGGTGGCAAGACAGCTTATGGGAGGGAAAGAAGAGGGGCCTTGACTAACAACATGGTCTTTTATGTAAATGAAACCTCACAGGTAGTAGCCTTCAGACAGAACAGATGATAAATGTTATTATCAGACCTTTAAAGGTGTCAGACTCTCAGTTAATCTTTTCTGGGTCTGGGAAAGGAAAGGCCTGGTTGTATCAATTCAAATCCTCTACAGACACAGATTTCCCACACAAAATAGAGCTTTGCAGGGTTATTTCTATGTGTTGGCTCTCTGAACAGCCATCTCAAAATATGTCAAAGAAATATATTTTGGGATAAAATATTTTGATTTCTTTCCATAACGAAGCACACTAAAAACCAGTGACTTAAGACAGTAAACATTTATTAATGTTCATAAGTCCATGGGCCAACCGGATGGTTTTTCTGTATTAGTGATCAACTATAGATTAATCTGCTGATCTTGTCTGGGTGCTCTCATATATTTGGTGTCTATATGTTGGTCTAAGATGGCTTCAGTTGGAATCATTGAGCTCTAGTCAATGTGGTCTCATCCACTGTCACCCTACCCTAGATTTGATCAAATGCTGATAGCAGGATTTCAAAGAGAATATGGAACTACACAAGGCTTCTTGAGGTCTTGGCTTAAAGCTGCTATACCATCATTTTACCAGTTTTTATTGGGTAAAACCAATCACAAGATCAGCCCAAATTCAAAGGGGTCACCTTTTGATGGGAGGAGCAGCAAAATCATAGTATAAAGAATATGGATACAGAGTAAGCAAAATAATTCTGAACAACTTTCAGTCTAGCACATATGATTTGTATGCATTTGTAAGAAAATAGACTATCATTAAATGTCTCATCAAGACAAGGCTGTGCCACCATTAAGCAAGGTAATCCAGGACTCAAATCCTTCCTCATTTTATTATAAAATAACAAAAGCCAATGGAAGTATATACCTAATAGAAACCAGAAGTGGATAGCCGTGTGAGAAATCATGCAGCAGGTAGAAAGGCCCCCTCAAGGGAGGTACTGAATAAATTTTTAAAAAGAAGGCAAAGCACTGTGGCTTGTACTTATAATTCCAGTTACTTGGGAATCTGAGGCAGGAGGATCACTTGAGCCCAGGAGTTCAAAGCTGCATGAGCTATGATCACACCATTGCACTCCAGCCTGTGCAATAGAGTGAGCTATTTTTTGTGTGTGTGTGTGTGTGTGTGTGTGTGTGTGTGTGTGTTTAAAAGAAAAAGAAAAGGGATTTTGGTTTTGCCTGAGTTTAGAAACCTGTGCATTCCTGTTTGAGAATTTCAGAAGCACTGAGAAAACCTATAGCTTCTTTCCCTGTGCCCATTAAAAAAAAAACAGATGTATATACCTCTTATTTCATCTGTCCTATTAACTCTGTAGCACCTCTATGCAGGGGAAACAACTAGGAGGGGAAATGCACTGTGGTACTAATTGCAAAGTGATTTGACTCAGAACTGCACATCATCTTTTGGGAAGTGGCTCAAAAGAAAGTATACTCTTCCCATTCAGGCAGATGTAATCACTCTCGTCTGTGCGCTATACCCAAAGCTCCAAGAGTTCTTGACATATTCTTCTAGTTTTGCATTGATGACACTGGGTTTGCAATAACTTGTTTACTTGCTTGTTTTCTCCTTAAGAGTATGAGTTTCCTCAGAGTAGAGCATTTACTTATTCAGCTGACTCTGCAGAGACCAGTATAAATCCTGGAACAGTCATTCAGTGCAGTCTTAGGTGCTCTTTATGAAACACAGATCTGAACCTTTCACACCTACAATTAAACCCCTTCAATAGGCCCTTCATATTACTTTCAGTGAAAGTTAAAACTTTTTAACATGCTCATCTGTCTTAATGACACAGTCTCATCTCTTGCCCTACCCAGCTCCAGAATTACCACTTAGGCTTTGTTCTTGTTGCTCCCTATGACTGAAATGTCTTCCATGTGTTTTCTCCTGCCTGGCCAGTCCTTATTTCTCAGTAAAAATTCACCTCTCCTTCCCTTAGGCTGGCTGCAGACTCTACCTTAGCAGCGTGTGTGTGTGTGTGTGTGTGTGTGTGTGTTTTTTTTACATGTCTATTTTCCTCACTTAGGGGCAAAGGGCCCAGTCTTATTAATGTATATAATCTCAGCACATAGCAGAGTAGGAAACCCATAACTGTTTATTTAATAAATATTAAAATTATGATTAAATGAATATGTTTTGAATTAGTGCTAAAATTTAAAACAAAATTCTACGTAGGAAATGCTGTCAGATTGAGGAAAAGAGAGGCTTTTTTTTGTCTGTATGTTGGTGGATATTTATTTTGAGTAGGGAGAAGAAAGAGTCTCCCTGAAATATCTTTTTCTTCTTTCTGTCATGTTGCGAATGCCCTTGTTTGATATGCTAAACTTCTCTTGATGAGAATGTTTTGCTCCATTCCCCTTTTACCTCTTTTGGCTGCCTTCTCACAAGTTTTCAGTGAGGGAGAAGAATCTTCTGATGTGCAATCTGCAAGCCATTTTTTTTTTTTATCCTCTCTGTCAGACTGCAGTATCTGTGTGAAGATTCTGACAGTTTCCAGTTAACAAGACACAGGTGCAGCTAATTAACAAACTTTGTTGGTTCCCTGTGACTCTTCAACATCAACTTATAATAGATAAGGATTCATTTTTCATCTAGTGATTATCCAGACTCCATGCTTTTGATATATGAGGCCCAGGATTGTTCAGCATTTTTGAAGACTTCAGGTGGCAACTTTTTGGTTCTTCATGGGAAGGAGACTTAGCTTAATCATACATATGATCTGTCTCTCTATATCCTTACATACATATATGCACATATGTGTATACATATGTGTCTATATACACATGTACATATTCATATATATGTACATGAAGCTATACATATATATGCAACATATCTATGCATTGTATGCAATGTATGTAAATGTATAGGTTCATGTACATATATATGTAGTCTTTTATTGTTCCCTGAACACATTGTCTTGGCAATTATATTTAATTCTAAGAACACTACCAGATGGGTGTGAGTTTCCTCCCTACAAATAACAGGCTCAGAAAGATGATAAATCACATAGTGAGAAGTAGGCTTGAAACTCCAGCATTTCTTTCCACAATGCTGGGAATCAGGTTGTGCTCCCAATAGGCAATATAAAAACTGGGAATATGGCTCTGAAGTAAAGGAGCTGAAGGAGCTGATCTCTGAACAAACAGAGATCTAGATTTTATCCCCAACTCAGTCCCATACCATATTATCTATATAATCTTTTATATGTCATGACACCAAGGCAGATTCATCCTAAATTTCTGTGTAGTTCTGCCCAATTCACACCAACCTTTGTACATGGTGCCATAGGGTTAGAACATGTTATCAGACATACTCCAAACAGCTTTTCCCCACTGAGTTATAAACATTCTGTATTATCAGAGTAGGTTAAGTGCCAAGCGTTAGTCTCAAAGGAGTTACTGACATCATTCATAATAAAAAATACTCATGCCTAAGTTATGGACTCAAATTCACTTTGAAGTTTAAATATAACCATTTATAATAACTAAACAAAGAAGGAAAAATGTGAAAATATTTTAAGGAAATGTTTTATATTATAATGAAAAATGTTAAAACATAGTAAGGAAGCATAAACAAAATAAATTATGAAAGAAAATAACCATAACTGACTGTGGATGAAACCAAATAAACCTTAAAAGGAAAACATTCACTAGAGATTTGCCCTAATATAAATTGAAACATATCATGAAACTACAATCATCAAAATTATTGGAAGGGCCGAGCATGGTGGCTCACACCTATATCCCAGCACTTTAGGAGGCCGAGGCAGGCAGATTGCCTGAACTCAGGAGTTCGAGAACAGCCTGGGCAACACAGAGAAAGCCTGTCTCTACTAAAATACAAAAATTAGCGAGTGTGGTGGTGTGCACCTGTAGTCCCAGCTACTCGGGAGGCTGAGGCAGGAGAATTGCTTGCACCTAGGAGGCAGAGGTTGCAGTGAGCAGAGATCGCACCACTGCACTCCAGCCTGTGTGACACAGTGAGACTCTGTCTCCAAAAAAAAAAAAAAAAATTATGGGAGGCTGTCATTAGGATAAACATACAGATGAGTGGAAAAGAAATTGAACTCCGGAGATAAACCCAAGCATATAAAAATTTATTATATGGAAATGGTAGCATTTAAAATTAGAAAGGAATGACTTATTCAGTAAATGATATTGGCACAACTTACTAACCATTTGGGAAAAAACTACATTATGCTACTACTTCATATTTTACACTAAAGTTTCTCATGAATTAAAGTTTTTTAAATTTTAAATTAGGGAAATTTCATATATACATTATATAAAAACACTCAATAAAATAAAGCAGATATTAACATTTTGTCACGTTTCAGATCCTGCTTGCTTTTATTGATTTTGATAACTAAGTCATTACGGATATAGCTAACCTCCTCTCTGCTTACCTCTTTCTTTCTCTCAGAAGTTACCAAATTTCTGAAATTATTATTACCATGTATAATTTTGTACTTTTATTATACTTGTATTATATACAAGTATACAAATATACTACAAATATACAAATATACTACTGTTTTGTGTTAAAATGCTTGCCATTTTCATTAAACATAGTTTTTGGAAGTTTCTCTATGTTGATAAATGTTACTCTAATGCATTCATTTTAAATGCTCAACAGTATTTTGTACTAATGAACCACAATTTATCCAGTTTTTTAAATTAAGTGGTTTTAGTTACTTTTTTGTTTTACTATTATAAATGAATAGTGGTACAGTGAACAATCCTGTATATGTCTCCTTACACAATGTGCAAAATTTGTTTAAGGAGAACACATAGAAGTAGAATTGCTAGGTTATAGATTATAAACATCTTTATTGTCAAGTACCCCTCTAAAGAGGCTCTTCTATTTTACATGCTTACCAGCAATGTTCAAAATCGTTGTTCTTTCATAATTACCAATACTTGTTATTAGATATGCTAGTACTCGATATTAGATTTACTTTTTTGCTGATATGATGGATAAGAAATTTCATTATTTTCTGTATTTATATTTCCTCAACTGCTAGTGGAGCAATCATCTATTCATATGTTTAATTTACAAACCTTTACATTCCTCCTTCTATATCTTGTCTGATTATATACTTGGCCTATTTTCTATTGTATTGTTGGTCTTTTATATTTTGATTTATAGTAGTTCTTTATAAATTTGCATATTAACCCATTGTGAGGGTTATGCTATTTTTTTTTTCGATCATTGGCTTTCATTTTCATTTTTCTGTGGTATCTTTTTACATAGTTTTGTTTTGTAAAATACTCATATGTGTCTATCTTTTCCTTCTTAGTTTATGCTTCTGGTGCTTTGTTTAAAAAAAGTACATACTTTGAGTCCATAAACTAATCTGCTGTGTTTTGCTTTGTGCATTTTATTTCTTAATGTGTTTGGGTTTTAGTTCTGTATTTGGTGTGAGGTAGAGATCCAGCTTTGTTTGTTCCATATGGATGGCCCATTGATATAGGACCATTCATCAATAGTTCAGATTTTCATCTGATCTACAATGTTTTTGATATGTATTTAGTGTATTCCCAGGCTCTTTGTTGTGATCCATTGGTCTAGCTATACAGATCCATAGCAATGTAAACTAAATTGTTTTAATTACTATAACATTACAGTAAGTCTTGCTATCTAAAAGTCTGTTGCTGCTTTTGTTGGCCTTCTGAACTCCTACATAAATGTTCTAATTAACTTGTCAAATTTTAGGTATGTAAACACACATAAACACAGACACAGACACCTTCAATGGGATTTTAGTGAATTACATAGATTTTAATAATGAATCTTCAATCTATGACTATGATAGATTTTCCATTTACTTAACACTCTGATTTGTCTCAACAATGTTTTGTAGTTTTGCGTTTTGAAGTCTTGCACTTTTGATTACATTTATTTATAGGTATCTGATATTTGATACTATCATAATTGTTATCACAATAAAATTTTATTTTCTAATTGTTGACTGTTAGTATATAGATATACAATTGATTTTTAATTATTGACTTTGTATCAATAAATGCCTTTTTAAATTTTATATAATTTTTAATTGATACATTATAATTGTACATTTTTGGGTGTAGATGTGATGTTTTGATATATGTATAGAATGTATAATGATCGAATCAGGGTAATTAGGATGTACATTACCTCAAACATTTATCTTTTTTAAAAAATTTGTTACTACTTTTTGTGTTTTTTTCACTTTTAAGTTCATGGGTACATGTGCAAGTTTGTTACATAAATAAACTTGTGCCATGGGGGTTTCTATACAGATTATTTCGTCACTCAGATATGAAGCCTAGTACCCATTAGTTATTTTTCCTGATCTCTGTCCTCCCATTTTTTACTCTCCTATAGGCCCCAGTGTGTGTTGTTCCCCTCTGTGTGTCCTTGTGTTATCATTTAGCTCCCACTTATAAGTGAGAACATGCCATATTTGGTTTTCTGTTCCTGCTTTAGTTTGCTAAGGAAAATGGTTTCCAGCTCCATCCATGTCCCTGCAAAAAACATGGTCTTATTCTTTTTATGGCTGCATAGTATTCCATGGTGTATGTGTATGAAATTTTCTTTATCCACTCTATCATTGATGGGCATTTAGGTTGATTTGATGTCTCTGCTTTTTGAACAGTGCTGCACTGAACACATGCATGCATGTGTCTTTATAACAGAATGATTTATATTCCTTTGAATATATACCCAGTAATCAGATTGCTGGGGTGAATGACATTTCTGTCTTTAGGTTTCTGGAGAATTGCCACACTGTCTTCCAAAATGGTTGAACTAATTTATACTCCCACCAACAGTGTATACTCATTTCTTTTTCTCCACAGTCTTGCCATTATCGATTTTTTGACATTTTAATGGTAGCCGTTCTGACTGCTGTGAGATAGTATCTCATTGTGGTTTTGACTTTCATTTATCTAATGATTAGTGATGCTGAGCTTTTTTCCATGATTTTCGGCCACATGTATGTCTTCTTTTAAAAAGTGTCTGATCTTGTCTTTTGCCCATTTTTTAATAGGGTTGTTTGTTTTTTTTCTTTTAAATTTATTTACATTCCTTATAGATGCTGGATATTAGACCATTGTCCAGACTTAATAGTTTGCAAAAATTTTTCTCCCATTCTGTAGGTTGTCTGTTTACTCTACTGATAATTTATTTTGCTTTTAGAAGCTCTTTAGTTTAATTAGATGCCATTTATCAACTTTTGCTTTTGTTGTAGTTGCTTTTGACATCTTTGTCATGAAATCTTTGCCTGTGACTATGTCCTGAATGGTATTACCTAGGTTGTCTTCCAGGGTTTTTATAGTTTTCAGTTTTGCATTTAAGTCTTTAATCCATCTTGAGTTAATTTTTGTATATGGTGTGAGGAAGGGTCCAATTTCAATCTTCTACATATGGCTGGACAGTTGTTCAGCGCCATTTATTGAATAGGTAATCCTTTCCCCATTGCTTGTTTTTGTCAGGTTTGCTGAAGATCAGTTAGTTTTAGGTGTGCAGCTTTGTTTCTGGGTTCTCTATTCTGTTCCATTGGTCTATGTGTCTGTTTTTATACCAATACCATGCTATTTTTGATTACTATAGCCATGTAGCATAGTTTGAAGTTGGGCAGTGTGATTCCTCCAGCTTTGTTCATTTTGCTTAGAATTATCTTGGCTATTTGGGGTCTTTTTGGTTCCATATGAATTTTAAAATAGTTCTTTTTTCTAGTTCTGTGAAGAATCTCCATGGTAGTTTAATAGGAATAGCATTAAACCTATAAATTGGTTTGGGCAGTATAGCCATTTTAACAATATTGATTCTTCCTATCCATGAACATGGACTGTTTTTTCATTTGTTTATGTCATTTCTGATTTATTTGAGCAGTGTTTTGTACTTCTCCTTGTAGGGATCTATCATCTCCCTTGTTAGCTGTATTCCTAGGTATTTTATTCTTTTTGTAGCAATTGTAAATGGGATTACATTCCTGATTTGGCTTATGGATTGACTGTTTTGTGGTATAGGAATGCTAGTGATTTTTACACTTTGATTTTGTATCCCAAGACTTTACTGGAGTTGGGCTGACATGATAGGGCTGAGATGAGAGGACAGTGCCATCTACAAACAGGGATAGATGTACTCTTTCTCCTTCTATTTGGATGCCCTGTATTTCTTTCTCTTGCCTGATTGCCCTGGCCAGGTTTTACAATACTTTGTTGAATAGGATTGGTGAGAGAGGGCATCGTTGTCTTCTGCCAATTTTCAGGGGAAATGCTTCCAGCTTTTGCCCATTTAATACTGATGTTGACTGTGGGTTTGTCATAGATGGTTCTTATTATTTTGAGGTATTGTCCTTCAAAACCTAGTTTATTGAGAGTTTTTAACATGAAGTGATATTGAATTTTATCAAAAGTCTTTTCTGCATCTATTGAAATAATCATATGGTTTTTATGTTAGTTCAGTTTATGCAATGAATCACATTTATTTATTTGTGTATGTTGAATCAACCTTGCATCTTATGGATAAGCCCTACTTGATTGTATCGGATAAGGTTTTTGATGTGCTTCTAGATTCTCTTTGCCAGTATTTTATTGAGGATTTTTGCATCAATATTCATCAAGGATATTGCCTTGATATTTTCTTTTTCCTTCCTTCCTTCTTTCCTTCCTTCCTTCCTTCCTTCCTTCCTTCCTTCCTTCCTTCCTTCCCTCCCTCCCTCCCTCCCTCCCTCCCTCCCTCCTTTCTTTCTTTTCTTTCTTTCTTTCTTTCTTTCTTTCTTTCTTTCTTTCTTTCTTTCTTTCTTTCTTTCTTTCTTTCTTTCTCTCTCTCTCTCTCTTTCTTTCTCTTTTCTTTTTCTTTTTTTTTTTTTTTTAATCTCTGCCAGGTTTTGGTATCAGGATGATGCCTGCCTCATAGAATGAGTTAGGGAGGATTCTCTCCTCTTCAATTTTTTGGAATAGTTTCAGTAGGAATGGTAACAGATCTTCTTTGTATATCTGCTAGAATTCAGCTGTGAATCCATCTGGTCCTTAACTTTTTTTGGTTGGTAGGCTATGTATTACTGCCTCAATTTTAGAACTCGTTATTGGTCTATTCAGGGATTTAATTTCTTCCTGGTTTGGCCTTGGGAGGGTATGTGTGTCCAGGAATTTATCCATTTCCTCTAGATTTTCTAGCTTATGTGCATAGGGGTATTCATAATAGTCTTTGATGGTTGTTTGTATTTATGTGGGGTAAGTGGTATATACTCCTCATCATTTTTTATTATGTTTATTTGAATCTTCTCTTTTTTTCTTCATTAGTCTAGCTAGCAGTCCATTTTATTTTATTTTTTTTTAAGTGGCTCCTGGATTCATTGATCTTTTGGGTTTTTGTGTCTCAACCTCCTTCAGTTCAGCTGATTTGGGTTATTTCTTGTCTTCTGCTAGCTTTGAGATTTGTTTGCTCTTAGTTCTCTAGTTCTTTTTTAGTTGTGATATTATGTTGTTTACTTGAGATTTTTCTAACTTTTTGATGTGGGCATTTAGTGCCATAAATTTCTCTCTTAACACTGTCTTAGCTGTGTCCCAAAGATTCTGGTAAGTTATATCTTTGTTCTCATTAATTTCAAAGAACTTCTTGGCTTTTGCCTTAACTTTGATATTTACCCAAAAGTCATTCAGGATAAGATTATTCAATTTCCATGTAATTGTATGGTTTTGATTGAATTTCTTAGTCTTGATTTCAAATTTGATTGCACTGTGGTCTTTGAGACTGTTATTATTTCAGTTATTTTGTATTTGCTGAGGAGAATTTTACTTCCAATTATGTGATCAATTTTAGAGTATGAGCTATGTGGCAATGAAAAGAATGTATATCACATTGTTTTGGGGTGGAGAGTTCTGTAGGAATCTATCATGTCCATTTGATCCAGTGCTGAGTTTAGGTCTTGAATATCTTTGTTAATTTTCTGTCTAGGTGATCTGTCTAATATTGTCAGTGGGGTGTTAAAGTCTCTCACTATTATTTTGTGGGAGTCTAAGTCTCTCTGAAGGCCTCTGAGACTTGCTTTATGAATCTGGGTGCTCCTGTGTTGGGTGCATATACGTTCAGGATAGTTAGATCTTCTTGTTGAATTGAACCTTTTACCATATGTAATGCCCTTCTTTGTCATTTTGGCCTTTGCTGGTTTAAAGTCTGTTTTCTCAGAAACTAGGATTGCAACCTCTGCTTTTTTCTGTTTTTTTGTTTGTTTGTTTGCTTGCTTGCTTGGTAGATTTTTGTCCATTTCTTTATTTTGAGCCTACGTGTGTCATTGCTTGTAAGATGGGTCTCTTGAACACAGCATACCACTGGGTTTTGGTTCTTTATCCAGTTTGCCACTCTGTGTCTTTTAATTGGGGCTTTTAGCTTATTTACATTTAAAGTTAGTGTTGATATGTGTGGATTTGATCCTGCTATCATGATGTTAGCTGGTTATTTTGTGGACTTGTTTATGTGGTTGTTTGATAGTGTCACTGGCCTGTGTACTTTAGTGTGTTTTTGTCATGGCTAGTAATAGTTTTTTCTTTCCATATTTAGTGCTTCCTTCAGGAGCTCTCATAAGGCAGGTGGTACCAAATTTCCTCAGCATTTGTTTGTCTGAAAAGGATCTTATTTCTTTTTCACTTATAAGCTTAATGTGGTCAGATATGAAATTCTGGGTTGAAATTTCTTTTATTTAATAATGTGGAATATTGGCCTTAAATCTCTTTTGTCTTGTAGGATTTCAGCTGAGAGTTCTGCTGTTAGTCTGATGGGCTTCCATTTGTAGGTTATCTGACCTTTCTCTCTAGCTGCCTTTAACATTTTTTCTTTCATTTTAACTTTGGAGAATCTGATGACTATGTGTCTTGGGATTATCTTCTTGTGAAGTATCTTACTGGAGTTCTCTACTTTTCTTGAATTTGAATGTTGGTCTCTCTAGATAAGTTGGGGAAGTTCTCATTGATGATATCCTAAAATAATTTTTCCAAGTTGGTTCCATTCTCCCTATCTTTTTCAGGGACAACCAGTCAGTTGTAGATTTGATGTCTTTACATAATCCCATGTTTCTTGGAGGTTTTATTTATTCCTTTTCATTCTTTTTTCCCTATTCTTGTCTGCCTGTCTTATTTCAGAAAGCCAGTCTTCAGGTTCTGAGATTCCTTTCTCTGCTTGGTCTATTCTGCTATTAATACTTGCAATTGCATTATGAAATTCTTGTAGTGTGTTTTTCTGCTGTATCAGGTTAGTTATGTTGTTTTCTATACTGATTATTTTTGTCTGTCAGCTCCTGCATTATTTTACTGTGATTTTTATTTTCCTTTTGTTGGGTTTCAGTGTACTCCTGTAGCTCAATGAACTTCATTCTTATCCATATTCTGAATGCTATTTCTGTCATTTCAATCATCTCAGTCCAGTTTTGAATGCTTGCTGGAAAGGCGATGTGGTCATTTGGAGGAAAGAAGACTCACTGGCTTTTTGAGTTTTCAGTGTTATTGCACTGATTTTTCTCATCTTTGTGGCCTGCAGTCTTTGAGGTTGTTGACCTTTGGATTTTTTTTTTATCCTGTTTGATGACCTTGAGGGCTTGTGGTATAAGGCAGATCTAGCCAACTGGCTTCATTTCTGGTAGATTTTAGAGAGCCAACACTCAGCTCCCAAATCCTGGACTGTGTGCTCTAACTCTGAGGGACTTGTATCACGCCCAAACTTTGTTCTCTAGCTGCTCAAGCTTTGGAGTTCACTGTTCTGGGGGAACTGAGGTGCAGCAGCTGCAGTGGAGTGCTGGCAGATGCAGGGGTGCCTGCTTCCCTGCAGGCATTCACTACAGTAGCAAGACAATGAAGTTTGTAAGGAGGCAGGGCCCCTGCTGGAGACTGTGCATGGTTGCATTGGAGGTGGTGTTGGCCTGGGGATGGGGTTCTGGGGCTGGCGCAGGTCTGGGTGCCTTCTCTGTGCCCCTCAAGCAAGAGAAATTGCTAATGGTGTAAGAGGATCCACTGTGCTCTGAGCAGTCTTACTGCAAGGGTGGGGCACTGGCAGGGGTGGAGTTTGCTGGCTCTGTGCCCACCAAGCCCCCATTTGCAATCGCTATTAGCAAGGGAGAGGGAGCATACTGCACTTATGTGTGTGGAAGGGCAAGTAAAACAAAATCCATCCATGCATCCACACACCAGCAAAGTGATGTGGGGAGTTGCCGTGGGCCAAGGGGAAGCTGCAGTATGAGGAAAGAGTGTGCAGCTGGTGCATGTCCATTGAAGCTGCCTCACTGGAGCTCTTCATCAGTCAGACATGGTCTGCTCACACAGAAGATATGGTTTGCGGCCCCAAGGAAACCAAGACTGTCCTGTAAGCAGACATGGCCAGACTGGGAACCCAGGAATGGCCAGGGACCCAGGAATGGCCAGCAGACAAAAGGGTGCTCAGGTTGGACCAGCCCCATCTGATATGGAAGATTGTTCTGCAAAGATCAGGACCAACAGTTCCCCTAGCGATAAAGTCTCTTGTGGGACCAAGTCAAGCCTAGAGGTGGTCCCTGGCTGCGCTCCACTAGAGATGGTCCTGCACCAAACCCTGTGAGCTCCACATCAGCTGGCTTGCTACTTCTATCACTTCTCAAAGTAGCTCTCCCTGCCACCTCAATTGTGCATGGTGGTCGAGGGTTCTCCTCCTGCCAGAGTTCCAGAGGCTGGTTGCGAAAGTGGGCAACTCCATTGCCCCAGAGCTGTTGTGGTTCAAAAAATGAGTTCTGTGCCAGTCGCAGTGGCTCAATGCCTATAATTCCAGCACTTTGGGAGGCCAATGTGGGCAGATCATGAGGTCAAAAGATCAAGACCATCCTGGCCAACATGATGAAACCTTGTCTCTACTAAAAATACAAAAATTAGCGAAGTGTAGTGGCACACACCTGTAGTCCCAGCTACTCAGGAGGCTGAGGCAGGAGAATTCCTTGAACCCGGGACGTGGAGGTTGCAGTGAGCTGAGATTGTGCCACTGCTCTCCAGACTGGCAACAGAATGAGACTTCATCTCAAAAAAAAAAAAAAAAAAAATTAGTTCTTGTGTGTGGTAACCTGCTCAGGGTTCCCAGCTCTTTCCCCCTTCAGCCCAGCTTCTGTGTCTTTCCTCCATCCACTCTCAGTGCCCCCTCTGAAGATCTGTTTAAAGCCTACCAGTCATCTTAGTCCCTCCATGGGAGCCATTCCATTTCTTTGAGTCTAGTCGGCCATCTTGCCCTCTCCCTCAAACATTTATCTTTTCGCTGTGTTAGGAACATTGTAATTCTATTCTAGCTATTTTAAAATATATAACAAATTGTCATTAACTATAATTTTCCTACTGTACTATCAAATACTAAAACTTATTCCTTCTATCCATCTGTATTTTTGTACCCATTAATTAACTTCTCTTAATCCTCCAACTTCTTTACCAGCCTCTGGTAATCAGCATTCTATTCTCTACCTCTATGAAATCTACTTTTTTAGCTCCCACATCTAAGTGAAAATATGCAATATTTGTCTTTCTATGCCCGGATTGTTTCACTTAATGTTGTAACCTCCAGTTTCATTCACGTTGCTGCAAATGACAGGATTTAATTCCTTTTCTGAATAACATTTTATTGTGTATGTATTTTTGAATAATGTTCCATTTTTTATCCATTCATCCATTGATCCACACTTAGGTTGATTTCATATCTTGACTATTGTAAATAATGTTGCAATAAATATGGGACTGCAGATACCTCTTTGATGTACTGATTTCCTTTCCTTTGGATATATGCCCAGTGGTGGGATTTCTAGATCACATGGCAGTTCTTTTTTTAGTATTTTGAGGAACTTGCATACAGTGTTCTGTAATGCCTGTACTACTTTCCATTCTTACCAACAATATATGAGTGTTCCTTTTTTTATACATCCTCACCAACGTATTTTATTTTTTGTCTTTTTGGTAATAGCCATTCTAATTGGGGTGAGATGATATCTCATTGTGGTTTTGATTTGCATTTTTTGATGATTAATGATGTTGATAATTTTTTCATATACCTACTGTCCATTTGTATGTCTTCTTTTGAGAAATGTCTATTCATGTCTTTTTCCCATTTTTAATTTTTTTTGTTTGCTATCGAGTTGTTTGAGTTCCTTATATATTCAGTTTATTAATCCCTTGTAGGATGGATAGTCTACAGATATTTTCTCCCATTCTGGAGGTTGTCTCTTCATTTTGTTCATAGTTTTCATTGCTGTGCATAAGCTTTTTTTAGCTTGTTGTAATCCCATTAGAATAGTCCCTGCAACTAACGTGAACAATATTAAATGGGAAATGTAGTTATGATTTGACAAAAGTATTGCATATATGACAAGACAGAGAATCATGGCCTCTCTTTAGGACTGCGCACAGGCTGTTCATGATACCTTTACCCACATTGGACCACTCTTTGGCCTATACCTGAAATGGAACTTGCACATTTTCAGTAGCACCATAAGCCCCTTGGTCAGGATGGGCTGTACTCCATTCCTCACATATGACTGCCTTGAAGGTTATACCTACTCTTAGACTAACAGTGTACTGTGGTCACTATTTGCAGAGCTCTGATAGAGCACCATATTACTGAAACAAGAAGCTCAGGTTAAAATTTTAATCTAAAGAAAGATAGACATTGTAACGTACCCAAAGATCTGGCTTTATTGATGAGAAGGGAAAGGCTCAATAAATACTGAACAACTGTTTAGATCTAGATACAATATGCCAGGTGATTTACTTATATAATCTTATAGATTCTTAAAACAACTGTGGTAGGATACTGTCACCATCTCGATCTTGGATGTAAACAATCAATGTCCAAAAAAAAAAAAAGAAGAATTACCTTTCCTAAACTCACAGAACGTGAAACTGGGATTCAATCCCAAGTGTATCTGGCTAAAAAGTCTGTAATCTTATTCTTCTGAGGCAACAGACTTGGTTTAAATACTAGCTCTGCTACTTATTAGTTATATGGTTTTAGTTTGCTTAATCACATTACCACTCCCTCATCTGTAAATAAGTGGTGACAAATAGTTCCTGTCTCAAAAAGTTCATTATCCTCAAAACAAATGAGATAATGCATCAAATATCACTCTCTGGGGTGGGGCCCAAGCATCTGTTATTTTAAACCTATACGAGTGATTCTAATTTACAACTAGGTTATTCTAATATATAAAACATTGTTCTAATGTGAATGAAGTGCTTAACTCAGATTATGGTACATAGTGTGTGCTCAGAAATTGTTATTATTATTGTTGTGGTTACCATTATCTTATGGATGCCACGTCTTCTTATTCATTTTGAGTAAAAACTAATGATTAAGTATAAAATATGGAAATTCAGTGTTTCCTGTACTGTCTGCTTTCATATACTTTTGAATCTCTCTACCACAAGCGATGTTGCTAAATGGCTGGAAAACATAAAAAATACTTGAACAGGGAATGGTAAGAAATGATGTTACTGTTTCCATGTAATATTATAGACAAGGTATGATCTTTATGGTCAAAACACCTAAGATTTAAGTCCTAGCTCTACCAATAGGTTGGGAATTTTTGGAGGACAAGCCACTTTGTTTAAGTGTCAATTTTCTCACATCTAAAACTGGGCTAAAATAAACAACTTTTATTTATAAATGGATTAAGAAAATAATATAGCATATTTAAAATACCTGGGAAATTTCCTAGGCACACAGTAGGATGTTAATGATCAGTGTATGTTTCACTTTCTCATTTCTTTATTCCAGCTTCACATGTTTACATCATTGCTTTATTAGCTTTCTCTCTGTATTTATCAATAATCTAGATCCTGAAAGTGCAGTATGGCTTCCAGGTTCACTGGAAATGGATCTGATAACTGGAATCTCAGAAAAAAGAAGCGGGGGGGGAGGGGTTATGCCCTCTGAGGTTCAAAGGCCATTTGTCCCCTTAATATTGATTTTCTTAAATCAGATACTAGCCAAGACCCTGAGTGAAGTAATTGAATTGACAAAAGGCAGGTCTAGGTCATTAATAATGGAACAGCCTTGGACATTCTCGATGACTTAATTTAATGATAGAAGAGAGGCCTGAAACCAAAATGCCTAGAGATGGGGTAAATGGCTGGGTCTCTGGGAGAAAGGAAAACACAAGTTATCCCTCAAAGCTTATTTCATGGGACAAAGCATTTTATTATAGTCCTAAACATGAGGTCAGAGGAAATAGTTTTGATTTTCTTTTTTTTAACAAAACAAAATTTTAAAGACTTGAATAATTACCATTAAATTTATTTTTTGCCCCTGGAAAATAGACTTGTTTAGGTTTATGGAATTTTGGAATCTTAGTGATTAACTCAAGAGTAAAAATCATAGACATCTTATCAGTTTATCCCCTGAATTCAAATATCAATTCTTTCATCTACTAGTATGAATTCAATCAAGTTAGGTAACTTCTCTGAGCCATAGTTTCTACATTTATTAAATGAAGATGTTCATATTTATTTTTTATGGTTATAGGAGAATATTTCCAATGTTTAAAAAGTATATAAAATTACTGTCACTTGATACTATATAATACCTCACACAATAAATATTTGTTGAATAAAATGATACATGAATTTTTATGTTTATGGTTTTTTCACTGTCCCTGGATAGAAAGGCTAGCCTGTGGTAACCTCTTGAAATCTTTTCTTCTCTCGAGGTATTCTGGCTGCTCTACCTGTAGCTCTCATCATCTCTCCTTTGGACTATTTCAGTGGTTTCAAGTGTCTTTTCATCACATTTCTCTTCTCTTTCACAATCTTCCCTCCCCTCTTACCACAAAGTTGTTTGCTAAAACAAAGATCCAATCTTTTAAAATTATACTATCCTCTTGGAAAGGCATCTGGAATGTCATAATCACTCATTTTAAAGATAAGACCCAGAGATGGGGAGAGATTTACCCAAGTACCAATGGTGCTATAAACGTATGCTAAGATTAGAGTTGAGCCTAGTACCCCGACCCCTAGAAGAAAATAACAAAGAGGGTACAGAAGAGGATATATATCCTCCAGTTCTAGTCAAAGGGGTTTCAAGTAGTTGTAGAATTTTTTAATTGCAATTTTGTTCTTAGTTACTATTTTTAGTGTTTTTGAACTTTAAATGTACTACTCTTACCCTGATGATAATATGATTTATTTCTATGTAAATTCTAGGTCAGTCAAGAGAAAGGGTACAGTTAATAGTAACTAAAACTTATATGACATTCATTATGTACCAAGTATGGTTCCAAATACTGTACATATATTAATTTAATTCTCATCAGAGTCCTATGAAGTAGGTACTGTTATTATTCCCATTTTTCAGATCAGGATACTGAAACAGATGTTTAGTAGCTTGGCAAGGCCACACAACTCAAAAGCAGTAGAGTTGGTACTAAAATTCAAGTTTCCAGGTTCCAGAGCTAATGCATAATTACTATGCTCAGCTGGCACAAACACATTACATTCTCATGAGCACTGTGTATTCTCACTATACAGTTGGCTGCTAGTCCATATGGCTGCCTTTAACCCTGTTTCTTCTTTCCTGTCTTAATTATCAGGAAGTTGCAATTTGTATTGCATAGTCTTAAGATGAACTTCTCCCTCTTTCTTTTTCAGAGGGTCATTTTCAACATTGTTAACTTCAGTAAAACCAAGAGTCTCTATAGAGATGGGATGGCCCCTATGGTGAAATCTACCAGCAGACCAAAATGGTAAGTGATCTACAGAAT
The DNA here is from genome assembly GCF_043159975.1 of Macaca nemestrina. Taxonomy (NCBI): domain Eukaryota; kingdom Metazoa; phylum Chordata; class Mammalia; order Primates; family Cercopithecidae; genus Macaca; species Macaca nemestrina. The sequence continues at coordinate 184,354,080 of NC_092125.1, forward strand.
GAGACTCCTTCCTGGTTAGAAAATTGGTCCCAGACCCCATATGTATACGCACCTACTAATGGACCCCCCAAAAAATAAAAATAATTCTTTTAAAAAAGAAAATTTTACCCAGAGCTCAAGTTTATCTGCTGTACAGCGGGGGATCAGACTTACTGTCACTGAGAAGAATGAGGATGGGTTTCTGTATGGCCATTCTTTGGGTACTGTTCTTGAGAATGTTGGAAATATGGTCCTATGCTTGGAATGATCAGCATTCAACTATGAGAAAAGACAGTCAGTTATTTGGTAAGCTTCCTGTCCTGTTTGGCTTTTATCTTGGTATCTTTGGAAACATAAATAAAGTTGGTTCTTTTCTTTTCCTAGCCTAAGCATAGATTATGTATAATAACCTAGGAGGACATTAGGAACTACAGTTCAGTAGCTTTCTCTTGCTTTGCATGGTTTTTGTGTTTTGTGTGTGTGTATTTTAAAGTTCTATTTGTACCATTGCTATAGTGAGGAGGAGGGGAGTCGGATAGGATTGGTTAATAATTGTAATAATAATAGTAATAATATTAATAATACTAGTAATGATAACTACCCCACTTACTACAAAGCCATCTGGGTCAGATGCTTTATATTTGTTGTTACTATTTCCACATTTTTGCAATGGAACTTTTAAATATCCGTATATTACAGATGAAAAAATTGAGGCAAGGAAAAGTTAAGTACTTTATTAAGACCATAAAGAGTAAGAGAGTGCCCTGTGTTATTTATGTTACCCCATAATACCTTTTCAACCAATTCATTCATTCATTTATTCATTCAACAAACATTGATTGAATACAACAAAATGAAAGACTTCAAAGACAAAAACCTAGTATTATTAATCTATTCATCTATCACACAGTAGGTGTTAAGTGAATGCCTGTTAAAATGAACTGAATTTGTTATGAGAATTTACATGCAAAGTGCCTGGCACTTACTAAGTGCTCAACAAATGGCATCTATCATTAATAGTATTATATAAAACTCTATACAAATGCAAGGAATTGTTAATATTGTTATAGCTTTGATCTCTGTTTAAATATTAATGACTAGTGAGAAGATAGTCTCCAAATGTCTATATTTATAGAAAACTAGCAATTCATAAATATTGAATTGTGCTTTTATCTCCAAATGATACTTGGCAATTTTCTATAAATGTTGGGCTGAGAAGCTCAGGTTTATAAAAGTAGAGGCATTTGATGACAATAATAAAAACTGTTTATGAAAGGTAAAAATATCTACTTGGGCATGATTTTTTGCTTTCCTGTGTCAAATCAACTAATCTGCTGCTCCTTCTCTCAGTCTTTCTGGGCAAGGGATAGGCCTTTGCATTGAGTCTCTGGTTCCAGCCCAAGTAGATAATAATAGAAATCATTTCTCTTTTAATAGGCATATATATAGATGATTACTTTAAACCTTGCAAGTAAAAGGACATCACTGTTGATTTGCTCATGAAGGCCTTCAAAATGACATTGTATATCTTTTTCCGTATTCTGTGTTGGGATCTTCTACAGCAACAATAATCACCATCCATTTTTTCCAAGTGTTAAGTTCTGGAGTTCTTTTTTGTGCTTTTGAAGATGCATAAGCCTTAATTATTTCACTTTGCTTCTTTTTTTCTCATGAACTGTATTGTGTCTTCTCTGCTAGGGCTCTTGACAAGATTTTGAAATAATGGGTCCTTGCATTTGGATTATGATGCTTTAGAATTAAGTTGGTGCTCTTACGCAATATTGGCAGGCACTCAGCAGCAGCCATTGTCCAGTCATTGGACTCCTCTAATGGTCTGAACAAGCCTAAAGTTTCAGAATTGAGTTTGTTGTAGTTTATTAAGCCACTTAGGCATAAGGTACCATAACACATCACATTGTTTGTATATGTAATATCTCCTATTTTTTACCTTGCCATCCCCAGAACTTGGATACAAAGCAACTTACATTGCTTCAGAGTTTCCTGTCCTCAAGCCAGATGTTTAGATTTTTTTTTAACTTCATAGGACTTCATTGAGCACCTTCATGTGCTATGCACTGTTCTAGATATTGGGATACAGGATGAATATGCCATAAAAGATCTGTTCCAAAAGGGAATTTTATGTTTAGAATTTTTATTAACTAATCTGTGCAAATCATAATTGTTATTCTCCTTGCTACATCCTTTGAACATCCTTTCTTTCTTCCACCTTGGTGCTCTGTGTCTAGGAGTTTCTTTTATGCTTTGAGTCGATTACCTACACCTGAACCTATCTCCCAGCAGCCATTATCATAAATATTCCCAGGGTTTGATAAGGAAGTGGCTATGGGCTCTCAGAATATTAGATTTTGTTGGCTCCAAGGAGTCTATCCTAATTTAGGAATCTCAGCAATGGCCTAACTCAAACCTGAAAAATACCTTGTAGATCTCAAATTTATAGTATCTTCTCCAGTGTCTTTCTAATTCTAGCTTTCCCAAAACCAAGGCAAACACTATAACAAAAAAAGTTTGTAATACTTTCCTTGGGTATTACCTCCTTTGATATTCCAAATAAGTCATGGAAAAATTCCTACTTCAGGATAAACACTAGAAATCTGAAATTTCCTGGATATTTTATATATATATATAAAATTTGGAATATACATATATGTGTGTGTGTGTGTATATATTTATACATACATGTATGTGTGTATGTGTGTATATATATGTGTATTTACATATATATATGGAAAACACCCTTTTTTCACCTTTTCAGGGTGAACAGACATTCTTCTTCACCTCTTATAAGGGGCTGTAACAGGTACCAAGGCCTTCAAGTCTTAGCATAGACCAGTAGTTAATTAGTTATAGAAAGCCAATCAACATGAGATACAACTGGCAAACCATTATATAAATGTGTGGCCACTCAAGGCTGTTCTGCCTTGAGGAGACATCTAGCAGCTGGAAGATTCAGCTTCTAGAATGAAGCTGAATTTCATTCTAGCTTCATTGGAGCTAAAGATGAAGCTCCAGTGAAGAGCTTCATCTTCACTGGAGAAGCTGGAAGATTCAGAAGTTTTCTGCCTGTTTTAGTTCACTGCTATTTTATTTACATATTAGACTTCTTAAGGATTGTGGTTAGGGCTCTGTAGCATCAGGTTTCTGATGGTCATAACTTATTAATATTTCTTAACAGTGTCCAAGACTCATAAATCATTAATATTTCTTAAGAGTGTTCATTGCTATGTGGTAGACACTGCTAGGAACTGGCATTGCGAGACAACTGGGAACTGTATCTTCACCTCTGCAGAAACTGAGGCTGGGAGTATTTATGTAACTAGTAAGTGTCAGCACCAGCTAGAAACCACATAAGTCCAAGTTTACTGTTCCTCTCATATTCCATGCATGGAGATGTTGGAAGAAGGAGACAAAAAGAAGCAAGGAGTAGCGTGCTATTGTGTGGCCTTTGGATAATCTGAAATAACTTACTGAATTGGCTTTTTCATTATAGTAGATCGAAAAGATTGGACTAGATCTTAGAGATGGCCTCCATTTAACATATTTTTATTGATCATCTACTCTGTGCTAGATCCTGTGGTGATTAATATCAGGATGATTAGGATTCTTTCTTTAAAGATTTTACTTTTTTAGAGGTTGAAATGAAACACAAAAATAGGTACAATGTAGAGAACATTGTGCTAAGAATCATTAGCACATAAAGCATGCAGTGGGATTACAGAAGATGAAGAAAATTATACTATTAATGCCGTGACGAGAAAAGGAGACATGCTAAGGAGCAGGTGATATTTCAGCTATATCTCAAGGAATGGAAAGTGGATAAAATTAAGGAAATGAGATTTCAGGTGGAAGAAAAAACATGATGAGACATACTACCTCTTTCATTAGCCCGCTTTCTCGCTGTAAAAAGTACATAACAATACTTCCTCCCAGTGTTGTTATAAGAAACAAATGTGAAATGAATGTGTAAATACTTTTTAAAGTCTGAAGCATGTTATTAAACAAATTTCCTGGTTTTTTCCTTTCTAGTAATTCACCCAAGACTGACTATTATTTGTTCTTTTTCTCCCTCCTCTCTTCCTTCCCTCCTGCTTATCAATAAATGCTTACTGAGTGGTTAAAATGAACCAGGAACTATGCAAGGCATTAAAACATAGCAGTGACAAGAGAAATGTTTCATTGTCTCGTAGCATATAGTCTACTATGCTAAACATTAAATATGTAACTCTAGTAGATAACTGTTTTAATGAGAACTTCGTAGTAACAGTTATAATTTAAATGCTACATAGCATTTAAGACTTCATATACACCAATGATAAGAGACCTTCCTTAGGAAGTATTGTCTATACTGAGAGCTGAAACAGAATGTGTTTGGAGGCCAAAAAAGTGAGAGAGGACATTTTATCTTTGATGAGAAAAGGCCAACATTACTGAAGCATTACATTCTGAGGAGAAAGTGATTGGAGAGATGATTGAGGTGAGCCTTATAAAATCAAGCTAAAGAGTAGGACTTGATTATAATGACAATGGAAATAAATTAAAAGGATTAAATGGGGGCAGGACATGATCAGATTGGCAGTTAAGAAAGATCAGTCTTGCTGAATGGGGAATATTTTGGAGAGGATGAAAAGTATTTGGGTGTTTTTGCAATATACCTTAGGCTACAGCTAATGATGGATTGGGGTGGTAACAGTAGTGATAAAACAGTGGATGGTTTTCAGGGATAATGGAAGATTGAATCAATTTAAGTTTGTGGTTGACTAGATGTGGAGAGTAAAAGAGAGGGAGGAGTCCTGGATGGTTCCCAGATTTTCTGGCATGAGCAACAGAAGGGATGATATCATTTACTGAAGGTAGGGACCACAGGAGGAGAAACAGTTTAGGCAGATTTGGCTGGATAGGGGAGATGATGAGTTTAGCCTGGGAAACATTAAGCTAGAAGTGCCTGGAAAACATCTAAGCAGAGATGTCAGGTAGGCAGAACGGTATGTTGGTAAGAGACTCAAGAGAGGAATATGGAAGTACAGATTAAGGTGTCATCTGTCTACAGGTGATAACCAGAATGGTAGGAGAAGATGTGATTTCTCAGCGAGGCCATGTGAAGAGAGATTAGGATATGGCTCTGAGAAATCTCTACATTTAAAGGCTAGGTAGAGGATAAGAGACCCACAAAGGAGGATGAGAGGGACTAACCACAGAGATAGGAAAAAAAGAAAAGAAAATGTAGTGTCAGGAAGCCAAAGAGCAAAGTCATATTTAACAGGGTGGAGGCACTAATATTGCCAACTACTACCTAGGTCAAAGATAATTAAAGCATGTAGTGACATGGAGGTCTTGAGAGGCTTTGGTGAGTGCACTTTTAGTGATCTGGTGGGTGGTAGGAGTTCAAGCCAGGGCGTGTGGATGAAGGAGTGAGTTGGAGGATGGAGAATGTATGAAGAAATGGAGACAATAAATATGGACAGCTCTCTCAAACATTTGGCTACAAAATTAAGTGAAAAAGGTATAGGCTTATGGCATAGACAGCAAGTAAACATAATTTTAACATTCTTTGAATGAAATGCAGTGATAGAGATATATACACATAGCAATAGATTCATACTTTCTATAAGTCTTAATGTAGTAATGTTTAGCCTTGCTCCTGTCAAAATTTTAAAATTTTGAAATTAACGGTGTCTTTTCTGAAATAATGGGGGCTTTACTCTATTATTAAAAACAAAAATGTATATTTCACTTGAGAAATTATAAATTTATAAATTAATATTTTGTAAAACAAAGTCATACTTAATTTTTTCTCACAGCTAAAAAAAGTCATACATTTAAAATTAAATTACACCCTCTGTTCCACTCATACCTATTCTCTTTTTCTCTCTTATTTTTTACATTGCACTTATTAACATCCAACAAACTATAATGTATTATTTATTTTATTACCTGGCTCTCCCTCTATTGCAAAGTAAGCACCATAGGGGCAAGGATTTTTGTCATTTGTATACACTTCTATATTTCTGGCATCTAGAACTATGCCTGGTACATAACAGGTATTCAATAAATATCTATTTATAAATTAATTAATTCAGTATCTTCCACTAAACCTAATGACTATTTTTAATTTTACATTTTCCTTTTTAGTTTTTTTCTTACACACATTTAACACAGAAATAACTAAATGTATATAGTCATTTGTATGTTGATCTTTTCATTTGACATTGTATCAAAAAAATTTTAATATTTTTCTCTAAGTGTTAATCACACCATGTTTGAATAATAATTATTTCTACTTTTTTAATGTATCATGATTTCCTGTATCATATTCCTATTGCTGGGTATTTAGATTTTCCATATTTTTCTAAAGTATAATAGATAATAAATACCACATAGGTTTTAGGTTTTTAAAATTTTTTTTACAAGCAGCTTCTAAGAGATAGACTGTAAGGTTAATGTCTGTAAACTCCTGTTATACATGTTTTCCAAAAATGTTGTACTAATTTAAAATGTTGCTATTGGTCTATCACTGCATCAGTTTTATTGTAATTTGGACAGCATTAAAAATCGGCATTGAAAAAAATGGTTACTTTAAGAGCTATAAAATGATCTTTGTGGTTGTTTCATTTAAATTTTGTATCTTAAGAATATTGGCATTAATGTAATGCCATAAAATCAAATTTTCAAAAATGCATATTTCTGCAATTAAGAAAAGGTAAAATATTACGTTCTGGTTCTGGGACATGATGGAGTAGACACACTTCCCTCTATTTCTAGAGTGCAGCTAAAACTATGCACAGCATTTATGAAACAAACATAGAAAACTCTGAAAGGTGGAGAGAAGAGGGCAGACTACTTAGGTTCCTTAGGACCTAAGAAATGGTATTGTGTGAGTTCTGTGGGTTTCCTTTTTGCCACATGTATGCCAGAATAGTTGCTGGAGAAGCTGGCAACCTGGAAATGCTACAGGTACAGAAAAATAAAAGGTGCTCCCCAAAATATTTTCATACTAAATAAAGGACCAGAAAAAGGGCAGTCTAGCATGAGAGATTATTGTGAGACAGTGATCACCTACTCCAGCCAAACACAATGGGGAAAAAAAAGAAACTGCATCCACATTTCTACTTTCACCAACAAAGGGCTAGTGGGGAGCATAGACTTTTGTCTTTGCCACCATCCCACTCCCCAGTAGGTGGTGTCAGAAAAAAAATAAACAGGACTTTCATTCTGCTGGGTGAATGAAATTCCCTTCTTCCTCTTCATGGTGTCAGATCACATGGGGAATGTGACTTTCCACCACCCACTTAAGGATGGGCTCAATAGCCAAGTACAGAAGACAGAGAAGAGAATAAGCGAACTTGAATATGGAACAATAGAAGTTACCCACTGTAAACAAAAATGAAAAGAACAGTCTTAAAAGAAAAATGAACAGAGCCTTAGAGACCTATGGGACGCTAACAAAAGATTATAGCATTCATGCCATTGGAATTTCAGAAAGATAGGAGAGAGTGAGACTAAAAATATATGTTTAAAATGGATGAAATCATCCCAAATTTTGCAAAACACATAAACCTACAAATTTGAGAAACCAGGCAAACCTCAAACAGAAAATCCATGCCAAGAAATGTCATAATTAAATGTGTGAAAATTAAAGACAAAGAAAGAATCTTGAAAATGATAAGATAAAAATGATACCTTATCAATAAGAAAAAACTGAAATACAGCAGACTTCACATCAGAAACTATTGAAGCCTGAGTAAAGTGGCACAATGTTTTTCAAATGCTAAAAGAAAAGAAGGTCAACCCAGACCCTTTTATGTAGCAAAAATATCCATTAAGAATGAAGGAGAGATCAAGGCATTCTAGATAAAATAAAACTAAAGATATTTGTTGCCAGCAGACTTATTCTAAAAGAATGGATAAAGGAAGCTCTTCAAACAGAAAGAAAATTTTAAAAGGACTCTTGGTATATCAGGAAGAAGCAACAACAAAAAGAATACAAATGTAGGTAAATACTATAGACCTTTTTTCTGTGTTTTCTAAATATGCCTTATATTGAAGCAAAAATTATAACATTGACATGGTTCTCAGTATATGTAGAAGAAATATTTAACACAATTACATGTGGAAAGGTAAAAGGACTTAAAATGAGGTAGGGTTTCTTCACCTCACTCAAATTGGTAAATGTCAACACCAGTAGACTGTGATAGGTTATATATATAAAATGTAATATTGAGGAAAAAAGGGATGAGTGACTCCATTAGTCTGTTTTTATGCTGCTAATAAAGACATACCTAAGACTGGGAAGAAAAAGAGATTTGATGACTTAAGAGATTTAAAGGCCTCCACATGCCTGGGGAGGCCTCACAATCATGGAGGAAGACAAAGAGGAGCAGGTCATATCTTACGTGGATGGTGGCAGGCAAAGAGAGAGTTTGTGCAGGGAAACTCCCAATTTTTTTTTTCTTTTTCTTTCTTTTTTCTTTAATATAGAGTCTCACTCTGTCACCCAGGCTGGAGTGCAGTGGCACGATCTCGGCTCACTGCAAGCTCCACCTCCTGGGTTCATGCTATTCTCCTGTTTCAGCCTCCTGAGTAGCTGGGACTACAGGCACCCACCACCATGGCCAGCTATTTTTTTTTTTTTTTTTTGTATTTTTAGTAGAGACAGAGTTTCACCATGTTAGCTAGGTTGGTCTTGATCTCCTGACCTTGTGATCTGCCCTCCTCAGTCTCCCAAAGTGCTGGGATTACAGGTGTGAAAAACTCTCATTTTTTAAAACCGTCAGATCTCATGATTCCCTATCAGGAAAACAGCACAGGAAAGGCTCACCCCCATGATTCAATTACCTCCCCCTGGGTTTCTCCCATGGCATGTGGGAATTGTGGGAGTTACAATTCAAGAGGAGATTTGAGTGGGGACACAACCAAACTACAAAGGGGTAGCATATGGGAGATTTTTTGGTAATGGAATAATTATGTATTTTGATTGTGGTGGTGGTTACAGGTGACAAAATTACGTAAAACTATACACACATATTGTACCAATGTAAATTTCCTTGTTTGATATTGTACTATACTAATAAAAGATGCAGCCTTTGGAGAAACTTTGGGGGAACCATGGTGAAGAGCACACAAGATCTCTCTGAACAATTTTTCCAAATTCGTGAGAATTTTGAATTATCTCCAAACAAAAAGCAACAAAAGAAAACCCACATTACTTCACCTAACTACCCTCTCTCCACAAAAATGTCCCAAAACCATACAAATATTTTATAGAATGTCAAAAATCCCAGAAGGATCTGAGACTTCCCAGAAATTGAATGAGGGGTAAGAAGACAAATGAAGAGGAGCCCTTTATAGCCATAGATGTAATAAAATGAAGAACTCTAGAAATCCTTAAGAATGAGCTGGGTGTGGTGGCTCACACCTATAATCCCAGCACTTTGGGAGGTCAAGGCAGGTGGATCACTTGAGGTTAGGAGTTTGTGACCAGCCTGGCCAACATGGTGAAACCCTGCTTCTAATATAAAAAAAAAAATTAGCCAGGCATGGTGGTGGGCACCTATAATCCCAGCTACTCAGGAGGCTGAGGCAGAAGAATCACTTGTACCTGGGAGGAGGAGGTTGCAGTGAGCCAATATTGTGCCACTGCACTCCAGCCTGGGTGACAGAGTGAGACTCCATTTCAATCAATCAATCAATAAATCAATAAATCCTTCAAAATGAATAATTTGACCTGAGAAAAAGAAACATGTTCAACTAGAAATAGGGTACTGTGATAGGGATAATATAGACTTGAGTTTATATTTTATCTCTGGGTCTTCTACTAACTCATGGAATGAGCCAAGAGTAAGTAACTTAACCTGTCTGAGCCACCATTTCCTCACACAGAGCACAGTGAGGTTGTCCACTCTAGATGATTTTCATACTGTGCTCTCTGGAGAGTTCTTGTACCCAGTCATTGAAAGAAGAGGTAACTGAAATAGAAGGGATAACCTCCCACTCACTCTAGTGAGAAGAAAAGGAACAATTAAAATGAATATATTAAGAAGAATATTATTTTTATTTCAATATTTCTATTATATTTCCTCCAATTACATGCTGAATAGCGTTCTTTAGTGCAACTGAAACCCCAAGATAGATTTAAAAAGAGTGAATTGAGGAAGATAAAGGCAGCTCTCTTTTGCTAGGTGGAGGGTGAGTTTTCCTAACAAAAACAAAGTGGATAAGACACTAAATGTGGGGAGGATATATGTAGTTCTGAGTGAATCAACAGTGATAATGTCTCTGGAGGCTCTACCCTTTGTTAAACTTCTCTTTCCAAACTGGATAGTATAAAAAGATTCTTTATACACTGCTTCTTGAGAGGGCTTGTGGGTGTATGGTAAGGGGGAAGGGGAAGGAGAGAAGAAAGTAGCATCCTTAAAATTCTTACTAAATATAGATTTTCAGACTTTGGAAAGACCTTAATGATCACCTGACCCTAACTCTCAATAAAAAAATGATAAAAACAAGGCTCAGAGAGGAGAAATGATCTGCCTAGAGGCATAGAAGCAAGGTGGACAGAACCACGTCTGGAACTTGAGTCTCCTCTCAGACCAAAGCCATACTCCTAAGCTGAGCAGATACATGAGTAGCTTCAGTCCTGAACTGAAAGAGATATGAAGACAGACCCAGGTGTGAAGACAGGCTCTACCTGGTATCAGTATGGCTCTTGACAAGTTGCTTAATATCTCTATGCCTCAATTTTTGTGTCTATAAAAGATTATTATGTCTAGCTTTTGGTGTAATCGAGTAGATTAAGTTAGATAAGGTGGGGTGAGTCACCCATTGCAGCACGACAGCTGCTTTCCCTACACACATGCCTTTAGTTTAGACATTATCCTTCATACCAGGCATGGTTAGTTTTCCAGAGCCTCTCAGCCTCTTCCCAGCCCTGGTGTTGGCCTAGTGCTATGAGAGCCAGGCCCAGCCAGTGCCAAATCACTTCCCAAAGCAGATCTGGTTACTCATTTGTCCTGCTCAGCATATTTGTGTCCCCATTACAGCTCAGGCAATCTTCAAAGGTCAGGACCCAAATACTGACAAGTCTTTTTTTGAATTTGATCAAGGAATGCAAATGTTTTTTTCTGATCAGAAGAATTTTACAGATGACTAATTCCCACTGACCATGTCATCTACCCTAATTTCAAGGCTATTTCTGGAGCTGAACATTTGCTGAGAAATATGCCGAGAACCTGCGTGCTTCTTACCCTGCTTGCTCCCAGTTGTTTCTTTAAACAGGACCATGTGCAGGTAGTTTTTCTAGACCATGTTGGCAACCTTTCATAAATGACTTGTATTAGTTCTTTCCTTCCTTACTCTTTTTTAAAAATGTTCTTCCTTTCTAACTTCTTTTCTGTGTTTAGTAAAGAGCTAATGAAGGCAAATAGTTTTGTTAGATGTAGACATCGAATAAATCATATATCTGTGGCTTACAATCTAAAAGGAATCTATTTATAATACACCTTGGTTCATGGTATGCACAGGATGCCAGGGAAAGAAAGAGGAAGGTGCACAGCCAGTTCTTCACAGGTTGTTAGGGAAAACTTATCTGAGAAATTGGCCTTTGAGTTGAGTCTTGAAGAAAGAGTTGCAATTTGTGAGTTTAGCAAGCTGGGGAAATGGATCCCTGGCAACAGGAAGGGTATTGCAAAGGCATGAGACAGCATGGTGTGTTTGGAAAATAATGAGCAATTTTGGCTGGCTGTAATACCGCGTGCTGAGAATGGAGAAGATGAGCTGAGCTTGGGTCCTGGGCTAGGTGATGAGACTGGAAATTAGGTTAGGAACATATTGCTGTATGTGAGTTCCTTCAGGAGGAGACAATTTTGCCATCTTTATACCCTCAGAGAAGCAGAAACTGTAGATGCCCTGTGAATGTTGTTGAACTGAACTGAGCCACCACCATCTTTCTTCTGAATTACTTCAATGACCTCCTAACTGACCCCTGCTTTTACCCTTGTATTCACAGTCTGTTCTCTACAGTGGAGTGATCTTTTAAAACACAAGTCATGTCATTGCACACCTCTACTCACCTCATCTCTTACAACTTTCCCTCTTGCTCACAGCAATCCAGTTTCACTGACCACTGCTGTTCCTCAAACATGCTAGACACAATCCTGCCTTATGGCCTTTGCACTGGCTGTTCCCTTTGCCTGGAAAGTTTCTAACTCAGATTTTCACATAGCAATTCCCTCACCTCTTTTGACTTTACTCTTATTTCTCCTCAATGGCGTCTACCCTACTCATCCTATCGAAAATTTCAAAGCACGTTCACCTCACCATTATTGCTCCCTCTTACCCTGCTCCATTTTTCATTTGTTATAGCCTTATCATATTCAAATAAACATGTATAATTTACTTTTAAAATTTGTTGCTTATTGCCAGTCTTCTCCTGCTAAGATGTAAGTTTCACAAAGTTAGAAATCTTTAGTTTGTGTATTGATGTATCCTAAGCACCTAGAACAGTGCCTGGCAAATAACAAGTGTTCACAAAATATTTATAGTATGACTTTAATAAATATTTACTGAATACCTTCTCTGTACTAGATATTTTATATACATAAAGATTAATAACATATTTCCCTTATGCTTATGTAATTTTCAGGCTTTAAGGAAGACAGGACTGATACATGTTCCTCTGTTCTAATGTAAGACAATAAATGCCACATGAAAAGATGCTATGGATATCACGGGATAGAGATCTTTCAATTTGGGGCTTCTCATGTATTTGAGAGCCAGAAGGGTAGGATGTAAGGAAGGAACAGGGAGTAATCTGCAACAACATAGGCTGCAGAAGACAGGAGACTCTTGAACAGGAGCTCCAAGCTCCTGCTACCAGCATAATAAAGGTATGGCTGAAGATTAGAGAATAGGGCACCGCAGCCATGAATACTGAGTGATTGTTTAATGTCATGCAGCTAAGTCAGGGGTCTTATGATGAGATCAGAACTCAGTTTTGCACCTAGGAAAATACTGATATTGTATTAAAATTATTTCTACATAAACCATAAAACTGATTCCTAAGAGGGTTTGTGATGTAAGAAATTTTAGAATATGCTAATAAGCTATAGAAGTCTACTGCACATAGACATAAGGCTTCTTACTTTATAGTACAGAGTAGTTTTCATTACAAGGTGAGGGTATACCAACTTGCAAGCTGTTTGATTGAATGGGCTCTTGGGGAAAAAAGGACAGGATCAGGGATCAGATATGCACCCGAGAAAGCTTATTCTTGCAGAAGAATGGAAAATGACTTTTTTGATGAATCAGGAATGAATTAGGACACATTTGTTGCAACCCAGGTGAAAAAAAAAAATGTTACGAGTCTAAATTAGGTGTGTGGAACCAGGGATAGCAAGGAAGAAATTGATTTGTTCATCCTATCTACATGTTATAATTGAATGCCTACTGTGTATCAACATCATTGTTGGTGCAGAGGATGAAATGATGAGAAAAAAGAGATTTTGTTCTTATAAAACTGAAAGTCTAATAGAGGGAACACATATTATTTAAATAAAAACAAAATAAATATTACAAAATTTGATAAGCAGTATTTTATGGTCTGAATGTTTGTATTTCTGCAAAATTCATGTGTTGAAATCTGTTCACCAAGGTGATGGTAACAGGAAGTGGGATCTTTGGGGAGGTGATTAGGTAATTTGGGTGGAGCCTTGGTGAATGGGATTAGTGCTCTTCTAACAGAGGCCGCCTTTTCCTCCATGTGAGGACAAAGCTATAAGTAGGGAAAGGGCTCTCACCAGATGTTGAGTCGGCCCTCACTTTGACCTTGGACTTCCTGGCTTCCACAACTGTGAGAAATAATTTGCTATTGTTTATAAGCCAGATAGCTTATGATGTTTTGTTAATAGCATCACAAATGGACTAAGACGACCATAAAGGACATGTACATATTTCAAAGATAGAAATTTGAATTTAAGGAAGGACCTAGTAATTGGGAAAAAGGGGGATTAAAGAGTTTGGGAAGACTCTTAGTTGTTTGTTTAGGGGCTAAAGTAGAAGATGGTGGTCACAGAGATGGTGAAAGAATAAGTGTTACTGAAGGACAAGCAGGTTTGAGGCGAGGGAAAGAAATGTGTCCATTTTTGCACAAGAAATTCTGAAACTTTCAGACAAAAGCATCCAGCTGCGGTAGAACCTATAAATCGGAAAATCAGGAGAGACATTAAGGAAGGATATAGAGATTTGTTGCTAGTAAGACATGGGTGATGGTTCAAACCACCTCCAGAGATGTGATATAGTGTGAGAAGAGACTCCCCTTGCTTTCCATAGCAGCTCCAATAGGCATAATTACAGAGAAGATCATTAAATATTCAATATTGCTTACAGTAGACAAAATCAATTTTGTCTAATTTCCCTAAATATTAATATATTTGTGCACCTTAATCCTTTCATTATCATAAACATTTATTTAAATATTATGCACACACTGATTTTTCAGGATTTTGGTGTTTTGCATCTGATCTCAGTATGCATTAAGGCTGGAAATGTGAATGAATTGAAAATATGTGGCACTAATAGATTGCTTTTGCCTGCTGTTGCATTGCCTAAAGATACTTAAAAGAAAGAGTGTGGACTTTGTTAACAGATGGACCTAGGTTTCATTTCTAGTTCTACTTTCCAGCTAAGACAGACAAGCTACTTAATCTCCCTGAGCCTCAGTTTTCTCATCCTTAAACTTCAAATTATCTTGAGAAATAGAAGAAGATAACAAAACACTCAACATGGTGCCTAGTTATTAGAAACCAGTCAGTAAATCCAGTACTAATGTGAATCTAGTTCTCAAGCTGATTGATTGCTCTCTTTGTAGTGAGCACCTTTCATTACTGTAGCTCAGACACTACTGGCTCTGGATTGACTTGCAGTAAACTAGATAGGAGAGTCAAATATGATTCTTGGTGACCACTAGCCCTTATATCCCCTAGGAAATGGAACATATATCTGAGATGACCCTATAATCCAAGGGAATCCAGTTTGCTTATGTCATAGTTGGCTCACGCCAGAGTTTGCCTACTGAAAATTAACTTCCAGTTAACTGAATTCTGTGAGCCGTGCCAATGTGAGAATAATTTACCAAAGCCAATTTGGCAGCTTCTCTAGCTTCACCCCACCTGGAGAGCCTATCCTTGTTAAGGTAAGTGGGATCAGCGTGAAGCAGTCCCACCTCGGAACTGGTGGAACTCTGTGATTAATCGCCTGACTGGAAGCCTGTGTAATGCCTTCTCTGCATGGTTCCTTAGTCTTTTGTTCTGGCTATCACTGGAGAAAGCTAAGTAGTGTGTTTCTTTGCAGTTGTGGCCCTTTCCGTTTTTAAGAATGGGATATTGAGCAGAGCATTCTAAGATACGCAAGAGAAGATGATTTCTATTTCTTCACTATCAATTCAATTCCACAGATATTTTCTATGTTGCTATACATAAGGTCTCTGATTCTGAGAAAGTTATAGTCTAGCGGGCAAGAAAGAAACTTAAATAAATTCAATATTTAAGGTAGGATGTGTGCAGAATTCTTCACCCAGTAGCTTGCATGTAGATGTACACAATACATTCTGGTTGATTGAATGAATAAACTGGTGAATTAAAGGAGTCAATGAGTCTTACGGCCCTCCTTATTTTTCCGTTGTTATCACATTGGCATCATCTGACTGCTTTGCTTTCCTTTTAATAACTTTCCCAGTATCTGCTCTTTTATTACATGTACAAGTGTAAGCACACAGAGAAGTATTCATTTGTACATGGGCACACAACCACATGCACATACATGTACGCTCTTCAGATGCTGGATGTATCATGAACCTTATTGAAAGGCTCAGTGCTACAATTCACTATCAACTTATCCCAACCTAACTTTCTCCTTTTACTCCTTTTCTAAGTGAACCATTTTTGGACTGTGAATCTCTAGAGAATAGAGACTGTGTCTGACTTATCTCTCTACCTTTGGTGTCCAGTACAGGGCCTGCTACAGAGCTGGCCCCATGTTATTTTGGTTGCACAGCAGAGGGAAACTGAGCTTTTTGGTACGGCTAAATCCCAAGGCCAATTGGAATTTTTTTTTTTTTTTTTTTTGAGAGGGAGTCTTGCTCTGTTGCCCAGGCTGGAGTGCAGTGGTGCATTCTGGGCTCACTGCAAGCTCCGCTTCCCGGTTCCACGCTGTTCTCCTGCCTCAGCCTCCCAAGTAGAGGGGACTAAAGGCGCCCGCCATAATGCCCGGCTAATTTTTTGTATTTTAATAGAGGCAGGGTTACACCGTGTTAGCCAGGATGGTCTCGACCTTCTGACCTCGTGATCCGCCTGCCTCAGCCACCCAAGGTGCTAAGATTACAGGCGTGAGCCACGGCGTCCGGCCAGCCAATTGTAATTTGATGTGATCAGGCCTGGTGTGTGACCTTTCAAAGCTCCTTCCCTACTCTTCTGTTTTGTCCACTTTTCTTCTATTTGCTCACTGATGACTGAAGTCCCTTTAATGGATGTATATTCATCTTTATGAAATAGACTTCCTGATCAGAAAGAAAACACAGACTTCACAGGAAAGAGTCAATGATACAGATTTGTGTTTCTTTAGCCAATATTTTCTGAACATATACTATGTGCAAAGCATATTTGATCCTCTCCACTGTCCTTTGGTAGTATGGCAGATGTTCTCCTTTAACAGACACGATAGTTGAAATTCATAAAAGTCAAATTAAGCCCAAGACCACACAATGATTTAATAATAAAGCCTGTATCAGTGTTAGAGAAAGATTGTCATACTCCTTATTGCCATGCTTACTCCCTGAAATTGTCATCAGTAGCACAGCATGTTACTATCAGAATCAATGGGCAAACATCAAGGGGAAGAGAAGAAAGATAGGAAGGGATGGTCAATA
This sequence comes from Macaca nemestrina, assembly GCF_043159975.1. NCBI lineage: Eukaryota > Metazoa > Chordata > Mammalia > Primates > Cercopithecidae > Macaca > Macaca nemestrina. The sequence continues at coordinate 184,370,989 of NC_092125.1, forward strand.
ACTGATGCAAAACTGCCTAAAATTATTTCCCTTAATACATAAGAAATATTAATGACCTAATTTAGGAACACTCAGTGAACAGCTGCTTAGATCCAGGGAACAGAAAGAATCCAGGACTGGTTTTAAGGGCATGCAACCTGAGCCATCATACAGGACCCTGCATTTAGAAGGGTCGCATACCCAGCTTAATACTCTGCTATCATTTTGAAATTAGTAATAATTTTTGAAAAAGAGGCCTACATTTTCATTTTGCACTAGGCCTCACAAAGTATGTAGTTAGTCTTGTAAGAAGTCATTTCAAACACAACAGAAAGCATCAAAAAAACAAAACATAACAGCTGAAAAGGAACTAAAATGAAAAATGACTGCCCCACATAAGCTTTTACACTTGTCAGAAAACCTTCTATGCATATATCTGTATAAGAAGCTTTAGAATATTCAGTAAAACAGGAAACAAATGTCATTACTGTTATTTGCACTTATAAATCCTCCTCCTTCCCATTATATCACCAAGTCCTGCTTCCTCTCCCCTTCTGTGATACTCTCCTCTTATTCAATATTTTCCTTTCTCTTACCATCTTGGTATTTCCAGGTGCCCAACTCTTCATTCCTAAACTTAAAGGCTCAACCTTAAAACCTTCTGAGATTCAACTCACTCTTTTATTGAAATTTATTTTTCTGTGTCCTCAGTCTGAAGGCCCAGGTCTTAACTGATAAAGCACAAAATGTAATATACAGTATATTAAAGATCAATAGCAGCTAAATGTGACTACTAGATCCTGCCGTAAGTTCTCACTATTAAAAGCCTCTCCACATGGATATGGGATGTTCTCTGACAGGTGAGCTTTTTTAGGCTTCTCACTCTCTGTGGAACTCAGCCACACTTGTTTGAGGATATAGGTCTTCCCTCAAATAAAAAAAACCACAATGTCTGTACTCTAGACCCTTGCCAAAAACTACACTCTGGGTTCATTATTCTCTACTTATTAACAAAATGAGTTACTTTGTTAAATGTTACTTTTGGATGATTGTTTGGAGAATGAGCCGTCCATCTATTACTGTATAAATTGTATGAATTATTACAAAATAAAGATTTATCATAAGGAAGCCATGCATTTGGACAAGATTGTTTTGGATGGTTTTGTCTAATGTACAGTTGGCTTTCACAGGACTTGTTTTAATGTTTTATCTAGGGACACCACAAAAAAATAATCTTAAAAAAAGCTCATGCATTTCCTCTTAGGAACTTCACTGACATCACTGGCCATGGCATCTATCAATTTCCCTATATAAAGATCCACATGAGCTCACTTTAGGGAATAAATTTTGCTTTATTGGATGAGTTTAGGTAAATTGTATATGCAGAACATGTATATCCACAGAATAAGTCTTTATTTTTGTTATAAGTGTCAGGAAATTTGTGGCCAAGTTCATGACCTAAGAATATCTTCTGGATAGGCCCCATGGCCTTTCTGATTGTGCTCTGTTTTCCCTGCCTCTAGTTTTTCTAATCTTTTTTTTTTTTTTAAGTTGTATCCTTTAGTTTTACAATTTTATGGTTTACATTTCTTTAGGTCACCTAAAATGCTTTGTGGAATAAGGTGGGACATAAAGTTATAGTACATATCTAAAGACATATATAGTATGGGTATTGTATCAGGGATCACTTATATAGACTGATAGAAGGCCAAAGATGTAAATTTCAGACCCTAGAATGAACAGAATAATAGGTCAAGTGATATTTTTGGTTGACAGAATGGTTCTTCCAATTAAATAATTCAGAGAGGCCCTAATTAGGAATTAGGCCCTTCCATTAGTAAGAGCAGTCTTGCCTGCTAACCCTGAACCCGAGCTGAATGGTAAAAAAGAATGCTATGCAGAAGTAGTTATTCCAGCCCTGATTCTTCCATTCACTTGCTCTGGGTCATTGGGTTAAACACTTTATCTGTGTTTTAGCTTCCAGTGTCTCTAAAAATTAAAAAGTGTATATGTTTTTATGCTAAGGTATGTCCAGTGTACAATAATTTAATGATGTTTATATTGATCTATCAACTTTTCAGGACAAAAGGAAATACTGTGTTGATTGTAAGACAAAATTCTCTTTCAAAGAAAAATTAAAATGTGAAAAAAATAAATTTTTAAACAGCAAAGATACTTTTCCTCACAAGATTTCTTTGAGGATCATCAATAAGACAGTAAATAAGAATGTGGTTTGTAAATGGTGAAATGTGATGCAAGGGAATATTATGCAAGAGAAGTTCGTGGCTATTGATAGTGCATTCTCCTTTCTAAATTCTGCATTTTAGTTTTATCTTTTGAAAAAATTTAATCTTTCCTTTCAAAGAACTTTCTTAGGGATAAGGAAGCCACTTAAATAAATGAAATATCTTGTAATTCCATGTGAGCTTGTACTTTCCAGCAACCAGAAGCTGTCAGTGAGGACTTTGGTGCCTCTGGAGGCATTGAGGAGTCTGTCTCCTTTAGAGGATGTTGAAGTGGGGATCCTATAATCTCAGGGAGTTAGAGATGACCTTTAAGACTCAGCTATAATGCTTAGATTTGATTGATTGATTCTTTTGTTTGTTTTGAAAAAAAACCTTTCACAAAGCCAAGATGTTTGTCCTTTATGCCATATAGCACAATGGAATCCCATTAAAACTAAATGCACTGTGAGGAGATATCTCTAAATGCATTTCTAGATACTTCCCTAAGTTTTCTTTAGCCTTCCTTATTTCTGATTGTGAGCTATTGGAGACCAGGAAATAGGTTTTTTGTTGCATTCTTTTAAATTTCTGCCTGTTATATTTAGCTTAGACTGGGCAGACAAAGGAACCCTCATGAATTCTTAATAATTAAATGAAAAAGTTACAGTTTGACTGTTTATGATGCATCAGGACCTCCGTTCCATGCTTTTCCTGCATTAATTTTCATAGCACAGAAAACCTATGGCATAGGTAATGTTTTTATTTAAAGATGAAGGAGCAGAGCCTCTGAAAGTTTAGAGATTTTCCTGAGTTCACACTCAGCTTGAAAGTGAGGGAATTGAGATGCAAACCTATATCTCTGTGGCTTCAAAAACTGGTCTCTCTGACAACTGCAGAGTAAAGAGATTCTTTGGGTCCTAAGGCACCAGACATGCTGACAAGATCTGCTTAGAGCAGAGTAGTTGACTCTTTTCTGAGAACCACCACTGGATGTTGTGGTGGGCAATAGGTGGAAAAAGGGAAGGAAAAGTAATATTTATTGAGCATATACTACATCCCAAGAATTATATTAAGCTCTATCATAGATATCTTATAATCAAATCTTTCCTATACTTCTTAGAGACAGATATTCTTCTTTTACCAAGGAAGAATGTGAATCTCAAAGAGGTTAAGGAAATTACCCAAAGCAATGTAGCTGGTAAGTAGCACAGCCAGGATTCAAAGCCAGTCTTCAAGATGCCAAGGATCATGTTCATTCCACTACATACTGATGGAAAGAACCTGAACAGGGGAACACTTTTACACAGAACCTATCACATGGGAAAAAAAGTGACCTGCAAAAGCAACAGAGAGAAAGGAAGTGTAATTCAATTATTAAGATATTCATCATTTTAGTTTCCAAGTTCCAATTCATTTTAGCCCTGAGAACAATGAGTTCTGGACAGCAAGACAAAAATCTGTAGTTATTTGAGAATGTATCTAAGACATTGTAATCAAGTTGAATTTTTTGTGGTTTATTTTAAAATACAGCCAATGAACTTTAATAGCTATCTGTGGGCCAGATACTTAGCCATGTTTTACACTGATCTAGTTAAGGTTATCTCTGTCCATCTGAAAAGAAAAAAAAAAAAAAAACTAAAATGTTTTGAAGCTATCCTTAGATTATGAGACAAGATTCCTTTTGTTTATTACCTAAACAAAAATAAATGGTTGCAAAGGATTTCAGAGAAAAGTGAGGGAGTGCTGTTAGCTTGACTAATGGAAAGCAACCCAAATGTCTTCCTTAGCGCTATGTCAAAGGAGCATTTTTGGAATCTTTGACAACGAAACTTTTCTGCTGATTGGCCTCCAAAAAAGTAATCAACAAGAAGTGAGTTAAACACATTGCTTAGAAATTAACTGCTCTTTCAATATAGTCACACCTATGAGCTTTTCTCAGGCCAGCAAATACTGTATTTATTTAGGGACTCTGGACATTGCTCTATGGTGGGAGGTTTTCTCTTATGTCTGTATTGAATCCTTTGCCTACAGTAACAATATAGGAATCATTTGTCCATGTCAGCCTCATGTGTGTCATGCATTTTCTTAAATAGGTTGCACCATATAGTATATATTTTTTGTCACTTTTGGGCTGCTTTCATGAATATCATGATATGGGGTAAAACTGTGGCAAAACTCAGAGATTTTCTTTCAAAAGAAAAGACTTATAATTGTATTGGTATTATAAAAGGAGAAAAATGAGGCATCTCCTAATAACAATAGAACAATGGATATTATATTTTCCTGAAGTTAAACTTAAAACTCATTGGGGAGACATATGCAAACTTATCTTTAAAGATGCTTCCAGATCCATAAGACTAACAGTAAACTGACATATTTAAAGAAGACTGTGTTGTCCCATGATGGGTGACAATCCTGTGCATCATGGAAAAGGGAGTGTACAGTAGTACTGGATGGGCTTCTGATTTGGAAACTCTGATCTAAATGTCCTCATGGAATCAACCTGTTTTAGGAGCCAGCCATGGAAGCCATGGAGGGTGTATTAGTCCATTCCAATGCTGCTGATAAAGACATACTCGAGACTGGGTACTTTATAAAGAAAAAGAGGTTTAATGGACTTACAGTTCCACATGGCTAGGGAGGCCTCACAATCATGGCAGAAGGTGAAAGGCATAGCTTACATGGCAGCAGGCAAGAGAGCTTGTGCAGGGAACTCCTCTCTATAAAACCATCAGATCTTGTGAGACTTATTCCCTGTCATGAGAATGGTATGGGAAAGACCTGCCCCAATGATTCAGTTACCTCCCACTGTGTCCCTCCCATGACATATAGGAATTATGGGAGCTACAATTCAAGATGAGATTTGGGTGGGGACATAACCAAACCATATCAGAGGGGCTACTGCAATGCAAATGTTCTAGTGAGACAGTTAAACTCAATCTAGTGAGTTATTTTTGAATAATCATTTTATGACTGGTACTGAGGGGTGAGCTAACAGGGTGATGTGAGACAATATAAAGACTACTTAACCAGCAAAAATGACTTGCACCCAAAAGACATTTGCTAGAGCCAACTTCCTCCCCTATCCAGCTATGTAACTTTGGATAAGTTACTTCTCTTCTCTGAGATTCCATTTTCTGACTACTTCTCCAGTCTTACATTCTCTACTTTATGCACCCTCTTGCACTTTATCCTCTTAGATTACTGGACTGCTTTTGATAACATCATCATTGTTTTTGCCTATTCTATCTCCCCTTCTTTCAGCTAGGCTGTATCTGTTGTTTTCTATCTCCTGAAATCTTGGCGCCTTCCAGGCTTAAGCCCACATTTGCCAATCTCTTGGTCACTAAACGCTTGACTGCTCTTGCCAGCTGCCTCTAAAGCTCAATCTGCCTCCTTGACCCTAGAAACCAGTGTGGGTTTCTGAGGTCCCAGAATGCCTTGCACAAGTGACTCCTTGGTTTCTCGATCTGTTATCAGATAGGTGAAAGGAAGACATGAAGAAGAAAATACATGTAAATAGTATAGTCTCAAGAGCAGAAACAGAATCAGTAGAGAGAAATTATAGATACAGTTTGACATTCCTAATAATATCACTGAAGAAGGATTGAATTCCTTTATAAGGCAATCAACTCTCTATCACTAGAGGTATTCCATCAGAGAATGAATGACTCCTGATCATAGAAAGGGGATTTTGCCCTGGTAGGAAGATTGGATTAGAGGACCTTTAAGATCTCTTCCCACACTAATATCCTAGGCTTATAACAGGAAAAAAGTCATAATTCATTCTCCAGACTTAAAGCAGGAAGTTTCAGAAAATATTCTGTCAGTGTTGACAGATGCAGCCAAAGATTATGAAAACATTTATTTATTCACTCATTCAACCATCTTTTATTGAGTGTGTATTATGTTCCAGGCACAATCTTACACACTGGCAATTCAAGAAAATGAGATGCACCCAGCTTCAAAAGAGCATAGGCCAGTGATTAAGATATATGTAAACAAGTGAATATCATATAATGTGCTCAGTGCTATAAGGAGGACAGATCAAGTGTAAGGTGGGTGCATAGATGAGAGAGAGAACACCTTTTTATGTAGATTGTGATGGTTTCAGAAAGGAATTGAATCTTGAAGTGTGCAAGAGTTAAGCAAGATTTTTAAAAAATGGGAACTGGTCATGCATTTTCCAGACAAAATAATAGCTTTAGCAAAGGCATTGAAATGTAAAAGAGCAAATTATGTTTGGAAAAAATAAGAAAGAAAAACGTAAATGGGGGTGGAGGAAGAGAAAGCTAAGAACTTAGGCTAAATAGGAGGAGGGACGATTCTGCTAAAAGGCTTTAAACACTAGACTTGATGTAACTTAGATTATAAATTATGTAACTAGCACAGAGAAGCCACCAAGAAAGAGTTGTTCTCTCTCTACTTCATTTTCTGTGCATCGATGTCTAGATGGGTTAAAGGAGATTGAAGGGTTCTTATCACTCTCCAAGGTCTGATGGGGGTACATGCTTACTTGACTTCTACATAAGCATGTTACATCCTGGCTCTCTAGTTGTCAACAGTGCAGAACCTTGTTAGGAGGTATTTTGTATGAGAAGAGGTTGCAAGGCTGGCATCAATTCCTAGTGAATGGGCTAGGGACCCAAGGGGAGCCATACAGTTATTGCAAGTGGGTCCCCAATTCATACATGGCTGGGCACTCACTCTCTGTTACAGTGAAACAATAGTATATCTCATAAAGATGTGGATTCAAATGGACATTGATAATATTGTTATTAATAAAATATAAACTCATTTGAAAGCCTTACTGACTTAATTGTAACTTTTTGCCATTGTATTGTTCTTAGTTGAATAAAAATACAAATAATATCCTGAGAAACTTAAGGAAACATTTAAAAGCCCTTTATCTAGAAAATATGGTACATATATACTATGGAATACTACACAGCCATAAAAAAGAGCAAGCACATGCCCTTTGCAGCAACCTGGTTGCGGCTAGAGGCCATTATCCCAAGCAAATTAATATAGGAACAGAGAACTAAATACTGTATGTTCTCATTTGTAAGTGGGAGTTAAACATTGGGTACTCATGGACATAAAGATGGCAACAGTAGACACTGGGGACTAATAGAGAGGGAAGGAGGGAGGGGAAAGTTTGAAAACTAACTTTTGGGTACTAAACTTGCTATCTGTGTGTTAGGATCATTCATATCCCAAACCTTAGCATATATCCATGTAGTAAATCTGCACCTGTATCCCTCTGAATCTAAAATAAAAGTTGAAATTAGAAAAAAATGAATAAAATTAAATAATAAAAGGTTTTGTCTTTGCAGAGATTGGCAACCAGTGGTCTAACCAGGAGAGACCTAAGTTCAAACCCTGACATTGCCACTTAGCATTGCACTTTCCAGATTGTACTGTAATTTACTGTTAGTATGAGTGTCTCTTCCATGATTGGGTTCTCAGAGTTGGATATGGTCAGATATCTTAGTCATATTTATGCTTCCAGAACCTAGAATTCATACTGGCAAAGTAACAGAGGTCAGTATATGCCTGCAGATCTCAGATGTTTTATACTGTATCTACTAGCCACGTGGCCTTGAGCAAATTATGCAAGCTCCCTGAATTTTAGTTTCTTTGTGATAAGTGAGGGATAATAATATATTATGTCACTATCAATGGAGTAATCAATACTTTTGGAATGGGAAGAGGAAAAAATTGGGGGAAAGAGGGAGGAGGAAGGATAATGACCACAGGAAGGAAGGCTACTTAGAGGAGTACTTCAGTAATACAAGAGATGATGAAGCTTGAGCAAAGGCAGTAGAGGTGAAGATAGAGAAGAGGACTTGAAACCCAGCATATTGTGTCCAGACTTGGGCAAAGAGGGACACCTCTCTGAAGAATCCACAGTGATGGAGGTTCTTTGTTAAACTTTGATGTGGGAAGAGAACATGAAGAAGAGTACAGAAACTGGCTAGCAAGGAAGATCAGAAACATCGTGAATTCTTGGGAAAAAAGGGAAGTGAGCCCTGAGAATGTATAGGAATTCTGGCAGGTCTTTGGCAGTTTACATAACCCCCAGCATATTTAGACATAGGAGTACTGCTAATCAATCAACAACAACAACAAAAAAAAACAAAACAAAACAGAGACTGTTTACCATTCAGTTCATCTTTGAGGAGTGATAATCTGATATGCGCAGGAGGAATATTCATAAGTAATTAAAAGGACTTATTCTAGATTTGGTGCCCTTACATTCAGCCCGGCCCTAGATACTCCTCTTAATTTCAGCTTTGTGTCTGCATTTGAAAAATGATTTTTAAAAGTAATATGCAAACTGATCAATCATGCAAACAAGGCAAAACTCCCACAGAGCACATGAGGAACAGAACAAAGATTATTTTTGTCTGTCTCGTTAGGATTTGCATATGCTGGAATATTTCTGACAGGTTCCTTGTGGCTCTCCTGAGAGACAAAAAAAAAAAAATCATGAATCTACATATAAGTAGAAGATGAGAGAATTTCAGTGGAGAAAAATGGAGTGAGATTCTTTACTTTCTCAAGTTTCTATCACAACTGTTTCGTGACACTCAAATTTTAAAATGGCAGTGAATGATGGTGTCTCTGCTGATAACTTCAGACAAATGAGAACAAATAACTTCCCTTTGTCTTCGTAAGAAAGAGACTGAGAATTGCTTTTCCTAACTTTCAAAAATGTTTCAGCAACAAATATACTTGATACTCCCTTTATCCCTTACTCACCACTTCAATCTCAAGGCTTTCAGGTCAAGACTACATATCAATCTTTTTTTCTAAACAGGAGGCTTATTACTAGTCTCAGTCTACCAGCAGATGGTGTATAAAATTAGTCTTCTGCTATAAACAGTCTCCAGTGTGTCTGGATGTAAGGATAAGTGGGGGAACCTAAGCAATTTGCATGGTCATGGAGAGCCTTTCTGTAACACAAGCAACTTGACTTGTGCCTCAGTTTCATTGTCTAGCATTTCAGTTTTCCACAGGACTGGATAAGACTGGTGCTCAAGTCTGAATCTCAACATGTTGAACTAGAGTTCTGATAAACCTGCCACAGTCAGTCCCACCCCTGGAGAGGCAGAATTCTCTCTCTGTACTGCCATGAATTAACTGGTCTTCCAGAATCTTTACCACCTGCTTTTATTTAGCCTCAGACTTGGATCCCATATCTATGCAACTTGTTTACCACATAGGGTGCTTGGGACAAAATTCTGCTCCAGTTACACCGGCCCCATTTTATGCATTGTGTACTGGATGTTAAGTAGGTTACTGGGTTATTTCTCAACCTTTTCCTTCCAGTCTTTGTTTCTTACTATTCTGAATTGCCTAACATTACTAAAGTTATTTCCCAAATAAATTATAAGCCCTACCTACCATGGGCTAGACACCTTAGACAGACCCTACTACCATTATACACAGTTCTAACTCTGTTTATGTGTCTGTCTCTCCTGCTAGTCTTGAACTCTGAAAAGGGAGCTTTATTACTGTGCTTCCAGGAAAAAGTAGGAGCTTAATAAATTATTGCTAAACTGAGTTAAATTTTAAGCTTGAAGAGAGGTGCTTGGCATACAAAGTAAATTAAACTTAAGCTCTTAATGGCTTACACCCAGGTTGGGGGGCACAGGAACTGTCTGCTATGGTGGGCTGCATCAGATACTCAGAGCCTTTTGTGTCTGGTCTGGAGGGAATACCTCAGGATGCAGAGCTAGAGAGATCCCTGTGGATTGCAGGGGACAGAGAAGTCTTCCTAAGGAGGTATTCAAGCTGGCCTGCCCGAATCTCAAACCTCTTAATTCACTCACAGCACCAAGGAGCTTGAGTTTCTTGTATATTGTATTAGGCTGTTTTTGCATTGCTATAAATAAATAACTGAAACTGGCTAATTTATAAAGAAAAGAGTTTTAATTGGCTCACAGTTCTGCCGGCTGTACAGGAAGCATAGCACCAGCAGCTGCCTCTGGGGAGGCCTAAGGAAGCCTACAATCATGGCAGTAGACAAATGGGGAGCAAATGTCTCACATGGTGGAAATAGGAGCAAGAGTGGGGGGAGGTGTCACACACTTTCAAACAGGCATATCTCATGAGAACACACTCATTATCACGAGGACAGCACCAAGCCATGAGGGATCTGCCTCCACGACCCAAACATCTCCCACCAGGCCCCACTTCCAACACTGGGGATTATAATTCACCATGAGATTTGGCAGGGATATATATTCAAACTATATCAGACATACTTCACAATATCACATTGATCTGGCAGTCAGCATCTCTGCTAATAAAGAAAGCTAAGCCTAAGGTAAATGTAGATGTGAAAGGATGAATTTGTTCTCCATTCTGTGCAGCTCACAAATAATTTTAGTAATTATATTCACATTATAATACTAGTAGTAATTGTCATATTGTGTTTTATCTATTTACCCTTCTCCACCATTGAAGGAAAGGGACAGTGTTCAGCATAGACAAAGCCATAGTACTTTGTAAGTGTAGAGTAAATTTTGTTTAGAAGAATGAATGAAGTTCAAACACTGATCATAAATACAGTATTTGGAAAAATGAGACTGTTCTTTATTTTATAAAATAATTCAATAATTATTAAAAATAAATGCTTTTGCTATTACTTGTTTTAAAAATGGAGTCCTATTATTTAACATGGGTAAAGGAAAGAAAAGGTAAACATGCTAACCTTACAATTAACCTAGATGCTGTTAATTAATAGAAAACTCAATTATAAGTTTCCTAGCTGCCAAGGACTAAAAGCAACATGATAGACGGCACAACTCTTGTTGTCAGAAAGAAAGTAACATGCTGATTCCTTAAGAAGTAAGTTTTATACAGGGCCAAATTGAATAACTTAATTGTTACCTCAGGGGGACAACATTTGGCAGAAGCAAGGGTGTGGTCATCAGTGATCTGAGAGAGTATTGCTGACTACCTCTTAACTACCAGATACCTATAACGAAATTTGTTCTTGTCTTGGTTTGGTTTGCAGTAATATAATTAAAGGTTTTCCTTAACACTTTTAGCTTTCATGTCTGAGGGTTAGCAGCTTGTTTAAACATTTGGTTTCATTTGGAAGCCATCTGAAAGTTATCTATTCTATATTCTAGATGGCAAATATAATTTCTGTAAGATTGAATGCCAGATTGATAATGTCAGTGTTCAGACTCAATCATAGACTATCTGAGCTGGTGTAATAGCTTCTTCAATGGCCACTTATTTGTGAAACTAATCTTTTTATATGCCGTAGCTTTGTTGAATGGCAACTAATGGGATAAATTGGAATGATAAGTTTCATATCTAGTCTAGTGATCAGGGTACTAATTGTCATCCTCTTTTACACATTATTTATTCAAGATGGATATTTAGAAAATATAAGAGAGAATATTTCTTCTTCTTCCCAGTGTAATTTTCTTTGAGCTGGTTTGTATCTATGAGTCAACTGTGAATAGAGGAAATACCATGACATGGAGACAGACAGCTTTGTTTCCATATTAAGACTACATCACTCACTAGTTGTATGATTGCAGAAGTCACTAAAACTCATTGAATCTCAGTTTCACCCTCTGTAAAATGGGGATCAGAGTAGCTACTTTGCAGGTTTTTTTATGATGACTGAGTGACATCACATGTGATAATACAAGTAAAGCTTCTAGTTCATGGCCTGGAACAATAGTAGTGTAGCAAATGGTAGCTGCCAGGGTGGTGATGATGATTGTCTATTAAACTGGTAGTTTAAACTTACTTCAAATGGTTTTTGTGTGCTTTGAAAATGATAAAGCAAGAAAATGCTAAATAAATATGTTATTATTTAAATTCTTACATCTGTGTTTATAGAGCAGTTCTTATATATCTCTACTATAATCAGAGTTATTAAATGCATAGCAGTTAACTACCTACTTGTCTGTCTCCCCTACTACGTTGAGAGCTTCCTCCAAGGGGGACTGTGTGACTTATGTTCAAAAAAATGTGATAAATTAAGAATGAAGGTTTAATGTTTATCTTGAAATAACAACAGTAACAACCACTACTATCAGTATTACTACTATTTGTTGAGGTATTTTTTTAGTTACCAAGAACTGTGCCTGCATTTTCACATATAATATTTAATTTTCATAAAAACTCTGTAAGATTATTATCCCTATTTTACACATAAAGAACCATAAGTTCAGAGTCGTTGTGATCCTGTTGACAAAAGTAGTGTTTTCCTCATACTCTTTGTATTTCTTATGCCTTTTGTTGGAAGCAAAATTTATTCTTTCACTCAATTACTAAAAATTCTGAAATTGTGGGTTGGTTGTGGTTGAATGAGAACTGTCTTTCTAAATCAACTGCATGTTTGTGTAATTGAAATATTTTCTGAACACATAAATGAAAAATAAGAGAGACATTTCAAGGAAAGTATGATTATCCTATGACAGCAATGGTACAGTTATTAATAAAAGCAATGGGCATTTTAAAAGCAAGTTACATGGATGTGATGGGATGTTGTTTTTCTATCCCTGAGAGACAGACTTGGGGACAGACTTGGGCATGAAGCAGGACACCCATTCAGCAGGGTACTTCTAAGTGATAGGTGGAAAATTCATTTTCTAAAGAGGAGAGGGCAATGTCGGGAAGGAAAAGAATATTATGTTGCTATTTCCATGGTCATATTAAAAACAAAGGCACATAAAATAGCATATCCAGGGTGAAAAAGTAATATACTTTCAAATAACTTAGCTAGAGCACAGGAAAGGGTAGAATTATAGCCACATAGGACTCACAGCAGGGCTAAGTAGGGTTTATTATTTGTTTAGAAGATTTTTAGTGCTCACCTTGTGTTCAATATTTGTGTAAGTTCATCTAAAGATATTTTATAAGGGAAGGGGCAACATTTATATTCATTAAGCCAAACAATATGACTTTTTGCCTGTGGCTGTGGGGGGTTGGCAAGGGGTTGGGGAGATTTAAAATGATTAATGTATTTTCAAGTAGTTAGGGATAGGGGATTATCTAAAACACCTTATCTTTATCTAATAAGGGCTCCTGAGATTACAAAAGCTTATTAAGGCATATAGCAAAATTTGAGGCAGTTTATTAAAAATACATTTGCACAAGTGTTCATATTGTGCTGCTATTGTTTGTGGAGACTGTGAGATAGAAACCTCTTCGGAATGTGTGTGGAAAAATGATACATGAAATCTCCTGTTTAATTATGCAAGTGACGCATGCACTTCTGACTACAGTGGAGCAATCAGAAGCTTAAGAGTCAGTCTTGTGATCAAATCCTGGTATAACTTAGTAGCTGCATGACCTAAGGGAGATACTTTGCTTTGTTCACATATAAACTGAGGAATAACAATATTTAATCCTTAGAGACTTTTAAAAAATAGATTAAAGGTGATCATGTTTGTACAACGATGCTAAGAATGGGGCCTGAAAATAATAAATACTCAATGAAAAGGAGCTCAATCTAGGCAGCTAGCCAGCACAATCTGGACAATGACCTGGAAAGAGAGTTATCTGGAAACCTATAGATGAATGTCACCACTGTGACTACTAGCCAATCTCTCCCCATCTTACACTTTTCACCTGAACCTAAGTCACTTTTTGTTTAATAGCTATTTATTGAGTATATTCTATATTTTAGGTCCTGGAGATGTATATAGCAGTGATACACTGGGAATACCAATGACTCTCATGAAGCTTATTCTCTTGCATGGATTATTGTACCAGTCCTCATATTGGTTTCCCTACCTTTAATTTGTCCCCTTCACATCTGTTTTCCATCTAGTGTTAGCATGAGCTATTCAAAACATGAATCAGATTATGTTGATCCTTTTCTGAAAACCCAGGTAAAGTTTTCCTCACCTATGGGATTAATTCTCTTATTTGTAAACATGGTAGTTAAAATCTTAATAAAGTTCCCAGCAGACCACTTTTGCATAATTTCTAATCAGTCCTCAACTCATAATCCTCACTGGCCAATCTGCCCTTCCCTGATCAAGCCTTCACTATGTTTGTCTTATCTCTGTGAATTAGGCATTACCAGACTATGCTAAGCTTTGTTCTTCCCATACCATAATGTGCTTTATTAATGCACCCACTATTAAATATTTTTGCAACATAAATAGAGATCAAAAATGAGGGAGAGGAAGGTACTTCTCCACCTTTCCCCCACTGTACTGTGTTATCTGTATCTGGGTCCTTCATAGTAAACTTGATGTTGACAGAGGTCCAACAGAGAGTGACAAAAATTGGGAGTAGAAATTATTTCTTTCAACCAAAATATAATTTAGGAAGAAAATTAATGTTGGACAGATAGGAAGTTAGTACTTCATCTGTATAGTTTCTTTGCTCCTTTGTCTGTTTCATTTCAAACTCATGTGAAATGAGATGATATACATTTAATCTCTTAACCAAGTTAGAGATCAGTAATTATATGTGTTGTTTTAATATATTAAATTGGTGGAACATTTAAAATTACTGGAATATATGTGTTAGTGCTGGATTAAATGATTTCCAATGTCCCCGTGGGTGAACTTGCTGCTTTTCTTTTTCACATGCCCTGGCATTTCTCCTACTAAGACTGCCTGCTTAGTTGTTCTGCCCAGCACTGACTCACTCCCTGCTTCTGGTAATGAAGATTCTGTTCATCTGGTTTTCTTGGAAAACACCTTCAGGTTTGGGTGGTGTGTGGTGTGTGTCTGTTTGCGTATGTGCATGCCTACATGCATGTGTGGTTCCGGTAAGAGCTGGATTCTGACATATCACGAATAATGTTCTCTCCTTGGAAGCCAAATCAGGCACGGCCCTGTTCTGGGTTTCTTTGGAACAATGATTTGAATTAATTTTATTTGTATAGCTTTAAATAAATGTGCTTTAAATAAATATCTTTAAGTAAATCTGCTCATCACTCATAAAACCAGCAATTCTGTGGGACAAATGCACTATGGTAAGGTGAGAAGATAAAGATCTCTTAGAGTGAAGTAAATTCTTGGATCCCCTCTATGTTAGACAACAACCAAGAATGCATCTTCTCTGAGACAGGCATCATGTGTCCACAGAAGGGGCAGCTGTGATAAACTCCTTGTCCTAGAAAATACATTTTGAATTCCTCGAACTTGTAGCTTTTCAGTGCCTATTGTCTGAGAGCAGCCTGCAAGGTGGGAGAAACTGGGCTGTGGGTGGAGGTAATAGGTTGGGGAGTACTGCTGATAGGGTATGACCTAAGGCTTCATCAAAGGCAGGCTAAGGAGGCAAGATCACCCACAAGGAGAATAAAAGTCATCAGAATCATTAAGAAAAAGGATCAATTTTTAGTGAGACAGTATAACCCAGCTAGAAAAGCATGGGCTTTCAAGTCAGAGAGATGATATGTTTTCTAAACTGACTCTACCACTTCCTTTTTGAGTGATTGGGGGCAAGATACCAAACCTCTCCTAGCCTCAGTTCTCAGTTTCCTCATCTGTAAAACTGAGTTAACACCATAGCTAACTCATAGACATATGATAGTTGTAAGAATTAAATGAAATGTATATATATATATATATAATCACTCGCAAGAAGCCATGGAGCAAGCTACGTATTCTAAAATTATAGCTGTTATTATTGTTATTATAATTAATTATACAAGTGTAAAATGAGAAGTAAGAGTTGAAGTAAAGGATAATATAGAGTGAAAGACAACATCAGTAGCATGCGTGGCAACGTTAGTGGCTAAGAGAATCAAGAGCAGGAATGAGGTTGAGTGGAATGCTCCCAAAGTGCTGTAACTCAGCCCTTTGGGAGGCTGAGGTGGGAGGATCACTTGAGCCCAGGAGTTTAAAACTAGCCTGGGCAACATAGGGAGACCCCATCTCTACAAAAAATATAATTTGCCGGGCATGGTGGTATGTGCTGTAAGATCAGCTACTTGGCGGGGCTGAGGTGGGAGAATCACTGGAGCCCAGGAGGTCAAGGCTGCAGTGAGCTGTGATCATGCCGCTGTATGTCCTCCAGCCTGTGCAACAGAATGAGACCTTGAAAAAAAATAAAGAAGAGAGAGAAAGAGAAAGAGAGAGAGAGAGAGAGAGAGAGAGAGAGAGAGAAAGGAAAGAAAAGAAAAGAGAAAAAAGAAAAAAGAAAAGAAAAGAGGAGATACTCAGTGAATGGTGAGTGTACATGTACAGAGTTGCGTGGTTTTTGGCTCTTGTTTGGAATGGAGCATCGACTCAATGGAGCATCAACTCAATGGAGCGCCATCCTGGCTTTTGATCCTCCCTCAAAGGAGCATCATTCTGCCTTTTGATCTGCCACAGTCCTTTCAAGAAGTGTCACGCCAGTCAGTCAGTTCTGCTAAATCAGGTGGGGTAAGAGAATTTGGATTCTGCCACTGATAGACTTCACTGTGACTGAGTCCAGTTAGAATGGTCCAATGACAGGGTCATCATCCTGAGCCTGCATTATAGTTTGCTGCTGTCCAGAGCCTCCCAGAGCCTCCTGAGACCATTTCTAAATACTGTTTTTTTAAAAAAGCTAGTTGCCCTAATCCCATAATACCTGCAGAAATTATGCCGGAATTTTATTTTCTCGTAAGATTAGTGAATTCATCTTGAGATCATAAGTTCTCCCCAGAGGGGAGTCAAGAGGAAAAAACAATCTATCAAATAGGTTTGTTCCCTCAGTTCCCATTCCTCCCACCTGGTTCTTTCCTACCTCCTCTCCTCTCCTCTCCTCTCCTCTCCTTTCCATCTAAAATCTAATGCTCAGAAAGTTCTTTATAAAATTTTCACCCATTGGTCCTAGTCCTATTTGGGCTACCTATTACTTTTTCAATTATTTCTACTCTTTCCAGAATGTACTGGCCTCCAGACTCATCTCTGTGCTGATACTCCTCTGCTTGATTTTTTTGTCGGTGACACAGATGCAGTGTAGGGCCCAAATGCAGATACCAAATTCCTAAAACCTACTCACTGGGGGAAGGGTGAAGCAGAACCTTCATTTTCTACATCCTAGACACTGTATTTCTATTAATGCAGCAAAGGAATATGTATAAGGGTAGTGTAGGGGAAGGGGTTTGTGTTTGGAAAGGGTCAAAAGCAGGTATACCTTAACTGCAAAGACAGTTTTTATTGGAGAAAAATGTAATGAAGAAAAGTAGGCAATGGGGGAAGTAATAATAATAACAGCAATTATAATAATTGCATTAGACCTTCATTCCTAAGGCTCTGCCCCTTTATAGGGCCATCCCAGTAGTTAGAGGGTTTATTTTTTGTTTTGTTTTGTTTTTATTTTTGTTTTTTTTTTTAATTTCAGAACCAGTTGTTGTAATTCAGTGTATTTATCCCAGTCTCAGTTAAGGGAGCTAGGCTGAAAACAGAGGGATAGAAAAACTGATTGTGAACTCCAAAACTTTCTCCTTCCCCCAAACACAGACAGATTGCCCCTCTTCCCAACAGTTGTAGACTTTTCTTTGCCCACTTCTCTCAACTGAGGTACTGAAGTGATTTTGAATACTTTTCTAAACTTGACCTGTATTCTTGTTTGGCTAATGCCAAAACATATTTCCTAAATCTTCCTTCTTATTCCCTTTGTCTAAGGCTGACATGATCTCCTCTTTCTGCCAAATCAACTTGATTTTCTAGCAGCTTTGCTCCGTGGCTAAGTCACAGCAAAGATTAGGAGAAACCTAGAATTGTCTCCTAATGTGAAGGTATTGAGTGCCAGGAGAAGTTTGTGGAGACCTGGGAATTCAGTTATAGCATCATCAGAACAATAAGTGCATCTGTGAAAGTCTTTTCCATTTATGAGATGCTTTTCCAAATTGTCATTTATTTATAATTTTACAATATATTAATAGTGTATAATAGATATATCAGAAACACAAAACATAATTTGTGAAAGGAAACATTAAAAAGCTGTTAGCATCACCTATTACCACCCCTTTTCTTTTCAAACATGGAACTTGAGCCCAGAGGAACATAACCATGCTACTAGGACATGCTGGAATTGGGGCTTGTGCCAGTCTTTTGACTCCTGGTCTAATGCTCTTTTAAACAGGAAACTTACCTACTTACACTCCCACCCCACTTTTCTAGTGAGACCAACCCTGGGGCCAGGGGTAGGATGGAGTATTTATACTGCACATACCTATAGTTTGCTTACACATTCAATCAGAGGAAGCAGGCATACACTTAGTTTCTACAGAGTCAAAGTGCTTTCCAGCATCTAGGAGGAACAAGACAGTTAAGTGAGAATCAATAGCAGCTAAAAATAGAGGGATGGAGGTCATTTAAGAGGCACAGGGAACAATGAAGAAGAGGAGCAGCCTTATTTATAAAGGAAAGATTCTATGCTGCCCTCCTCTGTGTCCTTGAAAGAGGAAATATGGGATTTCCACGGAGTCACTTTAGCAATCAATTAAAGCCATGTGGGGAAGCAAGAAGAAATGAAATTTGGGAAGATATTTAATCAAAACCCTAGTCTGATAAGGAGATAAGAAGCACAGGAAAGATGGAGTTGGTCTAGACTATGGTTTATAGCCCACCATCTTGATGCTCAGAGCACAGAAGAGCCAGCTGACACAAAATCAGTATATCTTCTCTGAGTAGTTGTACCCAGGAAGAAGGAAACAATCATGTGATAAAGCATCAGAAGACAATAACTGCCAATCACTAGCTGTACGACCCTGGGCCAACATTTTGCCTCTCCGAATCTATGATGCCATTAGAAAAGCTGTGCAGATATAAGTCCC
Source organism: Macaca nemestrina (assembly GCF_043159975.1). Lineage (NCBI taxonomy): Eukaryota > Metazoa > Chordata > Mammalia > Primates > Cercopithecidae > Macaca > Macaca nemestrina. The sequence goes on from NC_092125.1 coordinate 184,389,946, forward strand.
ATTGGTGATGAGTGCTCACATCTGAATAGCACTCATAGCTCATCCAATACTGTGACATGTTCTCAAGTGTCTGTGCAGGGGATTCAGAGTAAAGGGACCTGGAATCATATTCTGAGTCTGTCACTAGCTGTGAGTAATATCATTTGTCCTTACCCATAAAATGTAGCATCTAGGGAGGTTCAAATAAGAGGAAAAAATTTGAAAGTGTATTTTACATTATGAAGTATCAAATATGAATGCCTAGTTAATGTACTCATAATAACAATTATAATTTCCCTTATCTTGAGACAAGTCACAGTGGCTCACACCTGTAATCCCAGCACTTTGAGAGGCCATAAATGGGAGGATCACTTCAGGCCAGGAGTTTGAAACTAGCCTGAGCAACATAGAGACTTCAGAAGCGAAGTTTCTGGATCATACTGTAGTTCTATTTTAATTTTTTGGAGGAACTTCCATACTGTTTTCTATCGAGACTGTATCATTTTACAGTCCCACCAACAGTGCACAAAAGTTCCATTTTCTCTACATTCTTACCAAAATTTATTCTTTCTGTTTTTTTGGTTTTTGTTTTTGTTTTTGATAGTAGCCATCCTAATGGGTGGAAGGTGATGTGTTCTTGTGATTTTGATTTGCATTTTTCTGATGATTAGTGATGTTGAAGCATCTTTTTATATGCTTGCTGGCCATTTGTGTATCTACTTTTAAGAAATGTCTGTTCAACTCTTTTTCCCATTTTAAAATCAGATTATTTGTTTTGTTTTTGATTTGTAGGAGTTCTTTATATATTCTGGATATTAACCCCTCATTGATATTTTGTTCACAAATATTTTCTCTCATTCTGTAGGTTGCCTTTTCACTCTGTTGGTTGTTTCTTTTGCTGTGTAATAGTTTTAATGTTTAATGTTGTCCCATTTGTCTATTTTTGCTTTTGTTGCCTGTGCTTTTGATGTCATATCCAAGAAAGCATTGCCTATGGCAATGTATAAAGCTTTTCTACTGATTCCTCTATGAGTTTTATAGTTTAAGGTCTTATATTTAGGTCTTTATCCCATTTTGAGTTTATTTTTGTTTTAAGATAAGATCCATTTTTTTTTTCAATGTGAATATCCAATTTTCCCAACACCAATTGTTGAAGAAGCTATTCTTTCCCCATTGTGCAGACTTGGTACCCTTGTCAAAGATCATTGACCATATATGTGAAGGTTTATTTTTTGGCTCTCTATTCTGTTTCATTGGTCTACATGTCTGTCTTGATGCCAGTACCATACCTCTTTGATTACTGTAGCTTTGTAATATGTTTTGCACTCAGGAAGTGTGAGGTCTCCAGCTTTGTTCCTCTTTCTCAAGATGGTTTTGATCATTTGAGGTTCTTTGATATTCTATATGGGCAAATATATATATTGCGAATAATGAAATGCTCCTGGAATAATGAATGAATTATTCATCATTAAATTATTGATTTCCATCTAAGTTCTTATTGCAATTGAACATCTTATCTGAGTTCTATATTTTAGTAATAGCTCTTCTTAAATATAACTCTCACTCACAATGTTTTGTTTATACAAATGCAGCTGTGCATTAGCAGTTATTCTACTGCTAAGGAGAGCCCTTTGATGGATAGCATCTCCTGAGGGAATTAAAGGGTTACTGTACTCTTCTGTTGGTTGTTACTGTAATGAATTCTGATTCATTGTACTTTTTTTTTTTTGGTACTCATTGGTTTCTAATGAGATGGGATGGGATTTTCCATCTCTCCCACACTCATTCCCTATATACATGTGCTCTCTTTCTGGCTGGGAATAGAGCACAAATTCAGGAAACTGTTATCAAATTTAAATTTACCAAGTCTAACCAGCCCTTTGGGAAGGCAGGAGAGAGAGCAAATCCTCAGTGTAAATTGCTGAGGATTACTTAATTAAAAAGTTATAAAATTAGATTCAACTTTATGCAAGAAATTTCAAACACATTTCTTTGGTAAGAAAGCTGTAATGACTTCTTGAATGACATTTAATTTTTATTTTTTAAAGATCTGGCATGAAATGTCATTGCATTTTAAATAAAACTTAAGAAGCAATTTCTCATTTGTTGAACACAGATGTTTTTGCACTTCAGTACAGTCACATACATTGTAAGAAATTGCATTAAGCTTTATTCATTGCACATTAAAAAAGACTTTGACAAAGTGAAACATGACCAGAATTATAAAATATCGTGAAAGTTGTTTGACCTGTCAAGGATTCAAATCCTAACACTGTCATTTTTAAGCTATGCCACCTTGAGCAACTCATTTAAGGTTTCTGATATGTCAATTCCTTATTTTAAAATTAAACTATATGTAAGGTGCTCCCCGGCAAGGGAATATAATGAACTCCAGCCAAGTTAAGAGAATGTGGAGTGAACAGGAAGTTAACAGGGGATGCAGGACCAAGTTCAAGAAGAGAAGTCGTTGCTCAGAGTGCTTCCAGATTCAAGGAGAATGGGAAGGGGATAAAGATTCAAAAGTGAGAATGGAGATGGTGGGTCTGTCAAGCCCATCTAATATTGAGCCCTTTTGTCTAAGGGAATATACCTGTGCTATCAGGATATATAGATTTAGTCTCCCTCTTTTTTCCTGATATCCATCTCCTAAATCCCTTGGACTATCTGGAGCAATAAGAATAAGAGTGCCGGCTGGGCGCGGTGGCTCAGGCCTGTAATCCCAGAACTTTGGGAGACCCAGGCAGGCGGATCACGAGGTCAGGAGATTGAGACCATCCTGGCTAACATGGTGAAACCCCGTCTCTACTAAAAATACAAAAAATTAGCCAGGCGTGGTGATGGGCGCCTGTGGTTCCAGCTACTTGAGAGGCTGAAGCAGGAGAATGGCATGAACCCCGGAGGCGGAGCTTGCAGTGAGCTGAGATCGCGCCACTGCACTCCAGCCTGGGCTACAGAGCGATACTCCGTCTCAATAAATAAAAAAATAAATAAGTAAATAAATAAATAAATAATAAGAATGCCTTTTGTATGTTAATGAGGTGACTCACAGCACCTAGGTAGCTTCCAAATGGGGGATGTTCACAGGAAACATCAAGTTGCAATTAGAAGATTGGGCTTTTCAGCCCCATCCCCCAACCTCCAGGGAGGGGAGAGGGGCTGAAGGTTAAGTTGATCACCAATGGCTAATGATTTAATAAATCATGCCTATGTAATGAAGTTTCCATAAAAATCCAAAAGGACTGGGTTCAGGGAATTTACAGATTGCTAAGATATGGAGGTGGCCCTGCATCCCTTCCCAAATGCCTTGTCCTGTGCACTTCTTCCATCTGTCTATTTGTCTGTATCCTTTGTAACACCCATTATAATAAATGAGTAACCTATTTCCCTCAGTGCTGTAAGCCACTGAAGCAAATTAACTGAACTCAAAAGAGGGGTTATAGGAACCTTGGTTTATAGTCAGTCAGTCAGAAGTGCAGACCACAACCTGTGCTTTGGATTGGCATCGAAATGAGAGGGGCAGTCTTGTAGTACTGAGCCCTCAACCTGTGAGATCTGACACTGTCTTCAGATAGTATCAGAATCAAATTAGAGGACACCTAGCTGGTATTTACTTGATAATCCATTGCAGAATTGATTGCTTGCTTGATTTATCTAGGGGTAAACCTCTAGATAGCTGTTGTCAAAAGCATTCTGTGATATGAAAGTAAAGTAGGAAGAAACACAGTTTAGGTTCTTTTGGTTTTTTTACAAAGTATCTGAAATGAGCTTGGGGTAGGAAGATAAGGGTAGAAGTGAGAAAGTGGGGTAATATGAAAAGGAGAAAATCAAAGAAAGACAGTACCCACAGAAATTAAGTGGTGAGCAGACCCGAGGCAGAAATCTGAGGGGATACAGGGAGGCACCCTGCCTGCCTTGCTTTCATGCCTTTACCCAAGGTAAAAGAATCCTGAGTACACAGGAGCTGCAGAAATGACCATGTCTCCCCATGGAAGTCTTCTAAGGAGGCTGCTTTTTTAGAGTTTCACCAGAGCTTGTCATATCTGCTCTCCAGCATCAAGTAGTCACACCTGCCTCCCCACATATTGCTATGGGACAGGGATGCAGCTCTGAGGAGGAGCAGGGGAACAGACCGAGTTAGCTGTTTACAACAAACAGCAAGGGAAAGACCAGGATTAAGACAAGGACTAATTGCCAACTACAACACTGGCTGTAGGAGTTTCTAATGCAGCATCTGGATCAGAGAGAGTTGAACATCATGGTTAAACATTAACCAGCCAAGGAGAACTGAACTAATTACTCTGGAGAGAAGGTTCAGGGAGGAGAATTTTTAAAATTCCAAAAGCCAATTATGGTGCCAGGATACTAAGTGTGTTTTGACTGTTTCAAGAGGATAGGACTAGACTAGTAGTCTACATAAGAAAGCAGATTTTACTCTTCTATAGGGATAAAAATGAGATCTTCCCAGTAATGAAGAAGGCTGTCTCAACGAATAGTGTAAGGTTCCTGCCACTAGAAATGCACATACAGATGCTGCACAGGGTATTTATGTTTAAGAGGACAGCTAAATAAAATAATTTATGTTGCCCCTTTCAGTAATCCTGAGACTTTCTATCATTTGGAGGGATACTTCCTGCTTTCCTGTTTTCATAGATCTTCTTAGTTTGTAATCTTCAGATACTTTCTGTAGAGAAAACATCAGAAACAAAAGTAGTCTTGCTGCTGATAATATAGCATTGTGGTTAAAAGTTTGATCTTTGAAATTAAACAACTATGGGTTCAACTCTGGATTCTGTCATTTTTAGCTCTTGTAAGTTGTGTAACCTCTCTGCATCCATTTCCTCATCAGGAAAATGGGCATAATAATGGCACCTTTACTAGATGTAAGGATTAAATATGACGACGGATATTTAGCGCTGGTCCCGGCATTTAGGAAGCACTTAATAAATGTTAATAATGATGATAATGACTGAAGTAAAGTGAAGGATGTAGAGGTGGAAGACAAAGCTGATGTTCATTTTGTTGACTGTGGCAGAGTAACTTTCTTCTGTATGCATGTAAACTGAGTTATTACAGTTTTACAAATTCATACCAAGCACATATGTGCAGATTGGAATTTACTCTAATTAGTTGTTTGACTGTCTCCTCAAAAATAGGTAGACAGGCCAAATATCTTATAATAGAAGACAAAAAAGCAAGGCTGAAGGCTTAGAACTATATTTATTCCTTGAGATAGGCCAAGAAAATTAGAAGAAATGGTCAGATAACTAGAAAAAAAAACCAAGTTTTTAAAAACTTATCAAAAAACAGTGACACGGCAAACAACGCTTTTCCAGCATACCTCACCCACTTGGAAGAAGCAAAATATCTTGTAAAGATTCACACCATCGGCCAGGTGTGCCTCACGCCTGTAATCCTAGCACTTTGGGAGACTGAGGTGGATGGATCACCTGAGTTCAGGAGTTCTACATCAAAGTCTTGGCAGGCTGTGTAAGTTTTGTGAAGGAGTATGAACCCCAGCTACTCGGGAGGTAGGAGGCTGAGGCAGGAGAATCACTTGAACCTAGAAGGTGAAGGTTACAGTGAGTCAAGATTGTGCCACTGCACTGCAGCCTGGGCTACAAAGCAAGACTCCATTTCAAATAAATTAATTAATTAAAAAATAAAATGAAAGATTCACACCATGAACTTTTATCCAAGAAATGATATAGGAATTTGACAGAAACACAAAAGAAAACTTCAGACACTGGGAAAGAGAAAGTGGGAAAGCAGTCTGCATGGTGGAATCCAGCAGAAAACTGCGAGTGAAGCCCCAGTACAAGAGAGGGAGTGTGAGTATTCCTCTGTCATCCACCTTTCCACTGGTGATTGATGCAAGCCAGGCCACAGGAGAGCACCTTGACCCTCCCAATCCCTGGATCTAACTTGGGAAGCAATCAGGAGACTTTGAGAAGATATGGCACCAGAAAGCACACCAAATGTTTTCCCAGAGCTGGTTGTGGACACCATTCTCAATCTCAGCTCATAACAAGCTGGGTAGAATGCTATGACCCAGCAGCGGCAGCATCCACTGGCATTAGGAAGCCTCAGGCCAGTGACTGGAATATTGTGTCTTGAATGGGGGAGGAGCCCCCACAGCCAGAACCAAGAAATGAGTATAATGTGGACTCTAGCCATGGATGATGAACTTGGGCTCCCTTTCATGGGACTAGAGAAGGAAGACATTTGCCTGAGAGGCATGGTTTTGGGCAGTAAGTTTTATGGTCCAGGGCAGCCTTGTAGACTGAAAGTAAACAACGTGTGACTTTTTACTGAGTATCCTGACAGGCTTCCTTGGTCAGGGCAGGGGACTGAGCCCCACTGTATCTTGAGAGTGAAGGAAGGTGGGTTCCAGCCCAACTGCCTGGCTTAAAGGCCAGTAATACCTGTTCCCTCCCAGGCTGGCACCTCAGCACAGCAGCATTGTCTGTAACACCTGAGTACTTTTCCTGGTTAACAGGGATTTAGCATAAACTCTACTGCTACCCTTGTAACAAACTGTTAACTGCAAGCACCACCTACTGGCCTGGAGGTTGACCTGCACAGCCTAATACAAAATCTGCTAACACAAAGTGTACAGTGGTTGGGAAAGAGGTAAGTTTCTCATGACCTCTGCTACCACCGTTGCTCACACAAGCCCAGCTACTCAGGATGTCATGAGCCTACTTATGGTAAACCACAAGCATGACACAACACTGATAAAACTGGCATTTGGGAAAGCCACCACAGTAAAGCTATTTATAAACAGGGAAATTATACAGAGTTCTTTGCCACTGAATGTACAACACAGAAACAAAGCCAAAAGGCCCTACCAACATACATCAGGCCAGGCACAGTGATTCATGCCTGTAATTCCAGCACTTTGGGAGGCTGAGGCAGGTAGATTACTTGGGGTCAGAAGTTTGAGGCCAGCCTGGAAAACATGACAAAACCCCATCTCTACTAAAAGGACAAAAAACTAGCTGGGCATGGTGACATGTTCTTTTAGTCCCAATTACTTGAGAGACTGAGATAGGAGGATTGCTTGAGCCTGGGGAAGTCAAGGCTGCAGTGAGCCAAGATCATGCCACTGTACTCCTGCCTGGCAGTAGAGTGAGATCCTGTCTCAAAAACAACAAAAACCAATGGGCAAAACAGTGAGATCCTGTCTCAAAAACAACAAAAACCAAACCAAACCAAACCAAACCAAAACAAAACAAAAAAACATTATATAACATCCTCAAGACAAAAAAGTCTCACCCACCCCACCAAAAGTAAATTCAAAAATAAGAAGCTACTATTTATTCAGTCATGAAGAAATCAATATAATACAGAAAGTATGAAAAAGCTAGGTATTATAACACCCCCAAAGGAAACAGTAATTTTCTAGTAATGGATCCTAACCAAAAGAAATTCTTGAAATAGGAGATAAAAAACTTATTGATTTCAAAGAATCTCAGTGAGAAATCTGAAAACCAATACAAAGAAATCAGAAAGTCAATTCAGAATATGAATGAAAAATTTACCAAGGAGACAGATATCTTCAAACAAACAAAAAAAACTTCTGAAAATGAAAAATTCATTAAGGAATTACAAAATGCAGACTTAGACCAAACAGAAGAAAGACTCTCAACTTGAAAACAGGTTTTTTTAATTAATCCAGTCATACAAAAATTTAAAAAAGAATGAAAAAGAATAAACAAAGCCTTGATACATATGGGATGATATTAAGTGACCAAACTTACTGTATTAGTCCATTTTCACACTGTTGTAAAGAAGTACCTGAGACTGGGTAATTTATATAGGAAAAAGATTTAATTGACTCACAGTTCCATATGGATGAGGAGGCCTCAGGAAACTTACATCATGGTAGAGAAGGCAAACAGGAAGCAAGGCCTTCTTCACATGGTGGCAGGAGAGAGAAGAATGAGGAGCAAAATGAGAAAAGCCCCTTATGAAACCATCAGATCTTCTGGGAACTCACTCACTATGACAAGAACAGCATGGGGGAAATTGTCCCCGTGATCCAATCATCTCCCACCAGATCTCTCCTTAGATACATGATGATCATGGAGATTACAATTCAAGATGAGAATTGGGTGGGGACATAGCCAAACCATATCACTTACAAATCTTCAGTATTCCCAAAGAAGAAAAAAAGTTTAGAAAGCTTGTTTAGGAAAGAATTGACAAAAATTTCCCTAGTCTAGCAAGAGATTTAGACATCCAGATACAAGAAGTCCAAGATCACCAGGAAAATACATTGCAAAAGGAACTTTACCACAACATGTAGTCATCAGAGTGTCTAAAGTCAATATGAAGAATAAAAACCTAATATCAGCAAGAGAAAAGCTTCTAGTCACCAATAAAGGAAACCCCATTATACTAAGAGCAGACTTCTCAGCAGACACCTTACAAACCAGAAAAGAATGTGATCCCATATTCAAAGTGCTAAAAGAAAAAGAGTGTTAGTCATGAATTTTATATCCAACTAGAATAAACTTCATAAATGAAAGAGGAATAAAGTCAATTCTAGACAAGCAAATACAGAGAGACTTCATCATCACTATACCAGTCCTACAAGAAATGCTCAAAGGAGTTCTAAACATGGAAATAAAAGATCAATATTCACATTCATAAAAACACATCAAAGTGTAAAACATGAAAGGTCTTATGAAACAATTACACAAAAGAGGAAAAGATCAAATGACAACATAACAGAACTCCACAAAACCACAAAGACAAACAGACATAGGAATAAAAAGAGGCCAAGTGTGGTGGCTCACACCTTCAATCTCAACATTTTCGGAGGTGGAAGTGGGAAGATCACTTGAAGCTAGGAATTCACTACCAGCCTGGGCCAAATAGCAAGACTCAATTTCTGCAGAAAAAAATTAAACAATTAGCCAGTTATGGTGGTATATGCCTGTAGTACCAGCTACTCTGGATGCAGAGGTGGGAGGATCACTTGAACCCTGGAGTTCAAGGCTGTAGTAAACTATTATGACCCTGACCCTGACTCCAAAAAAATGGTTCTCAATTATCTATGAAATAAAGATGGTACTCCTTTACAAAACCTACACAGCCTGCCAATACTTTGTTCTTTAGATTCTGCTCCACAAAAAAGTAAACTGTGTAAACTGTGGACAGTCCCCTCAGTATACAAGTCTGTCTCTTACTTGGCATCTTTAACTGGGCTGTGGTGAGCTATAATCATGCCATTGCACTCCATCCAGACAATGCAAGACTCTGTCTCCAGAAAAAAAAAAAAGAAACAAAGAATCTACAAAACATTAGATAAAAATTAATAATATACAGGAACAAAACCTCACATATCAATATTAACCTTGAATGGAAATGGATTAAATCATCCACTTAAAAGATACAGACTGGATGAATGGAAATAAAATCATGATCCAATTATATGCTGCTTACAAGAAACTCACCTCCCTTGCAAAAACACATATACACTGAAAGTATAGGAGTAAAAAACATATTCTATGTAAATGGAAACCAAAACTGAGCAGGAGCAGCTATACTTATATCAAATAAAACAGACTGTAAATCAAAAATAGCAAAAAAATAGACAAGAAAGCTCATTATATAATGATAAAGAGATCAATTCAATAAAAGAATATAACAATCCTAAGTATATATGCACCTAGTACAGGAGCACCCAGATTCATAAAACAAGTATTACTACACATAAAGGAAGATAACCAGCAACATAATAATAATGGAGGACTTCGACATCCTACTAACAGCAACAGACAGATCATTGAGACAGAAAATCAACAAAGAAACATGGACAAAAAATGGACTTTAGACCAAATGGACCTAACAGACATTTAAAGAACATTTGATAAAACAATTGCAGAATGTATGTTTTTATCATCAGCCCATGAAATATACTCACTCTCCATAGACTATATGTTAGGGCACAAAACAAGTATCAGTAAACAGTTAATTATTTTAAATGGAAATTATATCAAGTGTCTTCTAAGACCACGGAAGAATCAACTTAGAAATCAATACCAAGAAGAACTCTCAAAATTGTGCAAATACATGGAAATTAAACAACATGCTCCTGAATGATCTTTGGGTCAATGATGAAATTAAAATAGAAATTTTAAAAAAATTGAAATGAATAAATATGAAAACACAATATACTAAAATATATGAAACACAGCAAAAGCAGTGATAAAATGGAAGTCTATAGCATTGTCTAAATTGAAAAATAGAAAGATCATAAATTAACAATATAATGTTACCTCAAGGAACTAGAAAAACAAGAATGAACTAAACACAAAGCTACCAGAAAAAAAGAAATAACAAAGATCAGGGCAGAATAAAATGAAATTAGGACCAAGAAAAATTACAGAGGATTATGAAATGAAAAATTTGTTCTTTAAAATGTTAAAATTGATAAACTGCTAGCTAGATTAACCAAGAAAACAAGAGAGAAGACACAAATAACATAATCAGAAATGAAAAAGATATTATAACTGATACCACAGAAATACCAAAGATAATTAGAGAATACTATGGATAAACTCTCACAAACTAGAAAACATGGAGGAAATGGATACATTTCTGGAAGCATACAACTTCCTAAGATTGAACCAGGAAAAAATAAAAATCCTGAACAGACCAATAATGAGTAGGAAATTGAAGCAGTAATAAAAAGAGCAATGAGTTTAAGATTAGGCACTCTGGGTTGTGGTGTTACCTCACCAACTTATCATTGTTGCATCTCAGTTTTTTTTCATAACAGTACAAAGGCTGTTGTGAGTATCAAGTAGTAGAATGTGAAAGAAGGTGTCTTTTAGAACTTTGCTTCTGTCTGTGTAAGGTTACTATTCATATTAGCATAGTTGGCTAATACTAAAATGCCCTTTTACAAAAGACATGAGCAGACACTTCTCAAAAGAAGACATAAAGCCAACATGTTTGTAAACATATATTTATAGGCTGGGCACGATGGCTTATGCCTGTAATCCCAGCACTTTGAGAGGCCAAGGCAGGCAGATCACCTGAGGTCAGGAGTTTGAGACCTGCCTGACCAATATGGTGAAACCCTGTCTCTACTAAAAATACAAAATTTAGCTGGGTGTGGTGGCATGTGTCTGTAATCCCAGCTACTCTGGAGGCTGAGGCAGGACAATCACTTGAACCTGGGAGGCAAGTGGCAGTGAGCCAAGATGGTGCCATTGCACTCCAGCTTGGGTAACAAGAGTGAAACTCCATCTCAAAATTAATTAATTAATTAGTTAATTAATTTATATGTTGACATACAAGTATATAAATAAATATAAAACAATTATATAAAACATGTAAGCAAATATATTAAAAATACTCAACATCACTAGTCATTAAAGAAATGTCAATCAAAACCACAATGAGATACCATCCCATTCCAATTAGAATGGCTCGGATTAAAACGTCAAAAAATAACAGATGCTAGTGAGGTTGCAGAGAAAAGAGAACACTTATACACTATTGGTAGGAATGTAAATTAGGGCAGTCACTGTGCAAAGCAGTTTGGAGATTTCTCAAAGAACTTTGATCTCGCTCAACCCAGCAACCACATTTCTAGGTATATAATGAAGGGAAAGTAAATTGTTCTGCCAAAAAGATATATGCATGCATATGTTCATTGCAGCACTATTCACAATAGCAAAGACATGGAATCAACCTAGATGTCCATCAGTGATGGATTAGATAAAGACAATGTGGTACATATAAACCATGGAATACTACGTAGCCATAAAAAAGAACAACATCATCTCCTTTGCAGCAACAATGATGCAGTTGGAGGCCATTATCCTAAGCAAATCAATGCAGGAACAGAGAAACATATACCACATGTTCTCACTTATAAGTGGGAGCAAACATTGAGTATTCATTAACATAAATGTGGGAACAGTAGATACTGGGGACTACTAGAGGGAGAAAGGTGGGAGGTAGGCAAGGGTTGAAAAACTACATATTGAGTAGTGTGTTCACAACATGGGTGATGGGATCATTTATACCCGAAATCTCAGTGACAAGTAATTTACCCATGTAACAAACCTGCACGTATACTTCCAGAACCTAAAATAAAAGTTTAAAAAGTGCCCTTTCATTCATTTACTCAATAGATATTTATTAAGTACACATAGTATGCCAGCATTGAGAATACTAAACTGACTAAGACAAACTTAGTTACTGTCATAATGAAACTTTCCTGCATTACAGACTAAACACACATCTTGTGCTAGGTGATATGACTGGAGAAGTACAGGGTGTGGTGGGAGAATCTGGAGGAAATGCCAAGTCTAGTCCGTTAGACAGTGGGGGACATTGATTTAGAGAATTTTGTTTGTTTGTTTGTTTGTTTGTTTTTGAGACAGAGTCTCACTCTGTTGCCCAGACTGGAGTGCAGTGGCTCCATCTCTGCTTACTGCAAGCTCCACCTCCCGGGTTCATGCCATTCTCCTGCCTCAGCCTCCCGAGTAGCTGGGACTACAGGCACCCGCCACCACACCTGGCTAATTTTTTGTATTTTTAGTAGAGATGGGGTTTCACCGTGTTAACTAGGATGGTCTTGATATCCTGACCTCGTGATCCACCTGCCTTGGCTTCCCAAAGTACTGGGCTTACAGGCATGAGCCACTGCGCCCAGCCTAGAGAATGTTTGTAAGTGGAGACTTCTTCCTTCTCTTAACATACAAGACCTTCTTTGTATTTGAGTTGATTGTTTTAAGGAACTTTCCATTCCACTAGATAATAAATTCTTTGAGAGGGCAGGGGCTGTTTCTGATTCATCTCTGTATCGCTCATGCGTTGTGCTCAACACAAAATGTATACTTAAAAATATTTGCTAAATTTAGTTGAGCAAAGATGTCAGAGCATCCAATTTGGAACCCTTTATGGATATTTCCAGTCCAATTGAGAACAAAGGTTTTCTTTTTCCTTGACATTAATTCCAAAAGAGGCAGGAGTTCCAGGCCTGTAAAACCACATCACATTTCTAGTTCTAGTGGGTCTCTTCCTCACTTCTCAGGAACACGTTTGATTTATTCTGTTAATTATATACCCTAAGTGATTAGATCCAAAGTTAGCACATATAATATGTGTGAGCCTGTCCTTCCTGTACAATTCTAAGAACTTTGTGGAAATAGACTAAAACAGTGAAAAGAGGCTGGAGAGGAAGGGAAGTTACTCTATAATCATATTATTGTTTTCATAATAGGTTTATAGAAATTAAGAGTGCAACTATTTTAGTAATGGGACTTTTAATTATCCACCATGGTGAAGGGTGAGGCAAAATATCTCTCAGCCCCACTAATTAATATGGGTATTCAATGACTGTTAATTAAGGACAAAGGAGACCAAAGGAACACAATCCACCCTTGACTCTGATGAATGCAAAGTCAAACCAATAGCTTATTTCCAAATTAACATGATTGATAAAAAGTTAAGCTCAGATTCAAGCCTTTTCCCTTCAGGGAACCATAATTTTCTTGTTTAAACAATAGAATAAAGGACTCATCTGTGTACCCAGGAACAAAGCCCAGACCTGCAGGCCCTGAGGAGACGAGGGAGCTATAGATTATTTTGTGAGACCTGGATTTCAATAGGCAGCATTTCACAGGCCTTTTGTAGCCCTGCTTATCTTAGAAACTTTGTGTGCAGCCTTAGACTCATGGGCAGGTCCAGTCTTAGCCATGTTGTCTAGAGGAAACCACTTTTCTGGCCTCTGGTACATATACTCATTTGCCTCTGAAAATCCTTCCTTGCCTTATGTAGTCCTGTAAAGAATTACATAGAACATGCTAGCAACCTGACTGTCTTGAAGAAATTGTGTTTACGCATGCCATATGCCACAGCTAATATATCTAATCTTTGGAGGAAAAATAAAAACAAAGAATGCATTATTGTAACAGGGGTGTCCTGTTGAAGGAAAGATCTTATGATACAGAGAAAAGAATATGGGTTTTAGAGTTAAACATTGATTTTATCCCTTAATAGTTTAGTGGCCTTGGGCCTGGAGCCTTAGTTCCTCCATCAATAAATTTTGGATATCATATCCACTTTTTCAGGTTTTCATGAGAATGAAATAAGTTAATTAATGCAAAGTTCCCAGCAAGCAAAGCATTATCAAGATATTGCCTTTTGTTCAAATCGTGCTTTTTCGTTGACAATGGTTTGAGCCTCACTACAAACCAGTGAGGTAAGAAAACTAAGATGTATTTTTCTCTTTTTTCACTGATTAGGAAACTGATGACTAAATAGGATAAATACAAAAGGGGACACTTAATCTCTGAACCTCAGCTTTCTCATTTATAAAATAGTCCTATCATTATCTACCTATTTGGATTGCAGTAAGGATCGAATGAGCTAAAGGTGGTGAATGTGCTATGTAAACTGTTACTCAACAAACTCTATCAAATTGTAGTTTGATATGTTACATTAAGGATCTGGCCAAGGTCATGCAGAGAGGAAAACCAGCTGTTCATTCATTTATTCATTCACTCACTTATCTGTTCAACACATCAGCCCTATCCTATGTGCCAGGAACGAGGTGTTCACAGTCCACAAATAAAAAAAGGACAATTCCAGACAACTATAAGAGGAGAAAGATTACTCTAGGTAGCTAAAAGGACATTATGAGAAGGAGGATTCTCTCTGATGGTCCAGTTTGCCAGACTATGGTTTACTCTCCATTCCATACTGCTCTCAAATGTATGCCACTCATCTCCTTAGGAGCTTTCTATGGATGCTCACTGGCTATAGGGTAACAAATATCTGGCTACATGCATAGGTACCTTCCTCTTTCCTTCTGGGCAGACATTGCTAATTGATCACATTACTTCTTCCTGCTGAATTTGGATTCTGTCTCAGAAACCTTCTCAACATAGTGCTCTAGAATGCAACTACCAGTTGATCAGAGTTGGCCCTAAAACCTATGACCCACTGGAATAGTATTTCCACTGTGTTCTTTCTGATTTTACTCTTTGGATATTAAAGAGAAAAGTGAAAACTTTGTACTCCTTCTAAACCAACAGGCATTAATATTTTATGAATTAGAAAATTAAAGCTCAGAGAGATTAAGAGGCTTGCTCAAAATCACATATTTAGTAAATCTGGGGACTGGGAATCAGTATTTTTATTCTAAATTCGATTGTCTTACTGATGTACCAAGTTGCTCTTAAATTTTATGCTCCCTAAGATCTGTGTACTGCTCCTTTCAAGTTAAGAAGCACCTTATCTACCCACTTATTCATTTGTTTATTTGTTTATTCAAGAAGTATTCAACTACTAGGAGGATAGAGATTATTACTCAAAGGACATGTAATAATTGTCTACAAAATATAATTAGACTATAATCTGTCTGAGGGCAGGGACTGTTTTTTTTGTTGTTGTTCACCATTGAATCCCAGTGCTGAGCATAGTACTGTTACATATTATTTGTTTAGTTTATCAGTAAATATTCTGCCTAGTGGGTAAGCAGCCAAGTAAACAGACTATGACAATAAAATGTGCAATTGCCTGGCATAATCTCCAGCATTGTGTAGGTGCACAGCATTTTCCAACTAACACTGAGCTCAGTGTGCTATGGGAACACCCAGGAGAGTCCCTTTCTCTGGCAGAGGAAGGAGGTGATGATACTGACTGGCATCTGCAGAAATGAATTGATAAAATGGGTGTATTAGTCCGTTTTCATGCTGCTGATAAAGACATACCTGAGACTGGGCAATTTACAAAAGAAAGAAGTTTAGTGGACTTACAGTTCTACATAGCTAGGGAGGACTCACAATCATGGCAGAAGGCAAGGAGGAGCAAATCACATCTTATATGGATGGCAGCAGATAAAGAGAGAACATGTGCAGGGAAACTACTGTTTTTAAAACCATCATAGCTCATGAGACTCATTCACTATCATGAGAACAGCACAGGAAAGACTCACCCCCATAATTCAGTCACCTCCCACTGGATTTCTCCCATAACACCTGGGAATTGTGGGAGTTACAATTTAAGATGAGATTTGGGTGGGGACACAGCCAAACCATATCAAGGGGTAAAAGAATATTCCGCACAATGTGAACAGCATGTTCAAAGACAGAGATTTGCAAGAGCACAATATATTTAGGAGAATGCAGTAGGTGAAATGAGGGGAAGTATGCATGAGCCACATAGTGAAGGGCCTTGAATTCCCTGATGATTTTGACTTTATTCTGAAGAATGTTTTGGATCCATTGAAGAATTTTAAGCAAACGAGTGATGTGACATGATTTGTGTTTTAGAAAAAATTCTCTGGAATCATAACTTTTTTAATTTAAAAATCTTTCAACACCAACTCAGCAAGAGGTCTTGAACATTTGATTTTCATAAATGTTTAGCTTTTATTATTGTCAGTGTGGAGCCAGTAGATGGTTGGGTGTCTCTGCATATGTATACATATAAAAAGCAATATTAGCAATAACATTTTCCTTAATTAATTTTCCCATGACTGAATTCCTATTTGAATATTCATTCTTACAACAGTGCAGTGTGTTGTGATGCACTTCAGCGAAATTAACTCAACGAGCTCTCCTTTCCAATTTTAATATTCCATTGGGTTTTCTATTCCCGAAAACTCATTAGTATCCTAGTGCAGTGCTGACGAGAAACAAGAGAGAGGCATATTGTGTGAATGTGAGTTGGAGAAAAGAGACAGCTGGCACAAGAATATTCTAATAAAGCCCCAAAAAGGCTGCTGTGTCTTAACAAATAAAAAGGGTGCTTTAGCTTTCCCTTTGTACTTAATTCTGAATCTTATTTATACCTTTTATGAATGCTGGCAAAAGCCAAATTGTTCTCACAGAAACCTCCTCATGGATCTATGCCAAAGAAGATTTGGTATATTTTCCAAATTTTCTGGTAGTAAGAATTTTTATATTCACTTCATCTGATGGACATTGTAGATGACATAGTTTTAATCTCCAGCAAAATTGTTTCTAGCAATATGTCTCTTGACTACCCTCCCCTCCCCAGGTTGGCTTCAGTCAACCTGTGTGCTTCAACTAAAGTTATGCCCATTTTCCCACTTGCATGATTTTACTTATGTCATTATTTCTTCCTAGAATGCTTTTTCTATTATCTTTATAATATGTTGGCATTCTAACCATCTTCCAGGGCTGAGTAAAAAGTTTGCCCTTCAAGAAGGCTTCCAGGCCAAAAAGCAGATGTAAGTTTTCCTCCTGGATCTGTGATACCCATTACATTCTAATTCTTTTGACAGCTGTTTGTGTACACACTCTCTTGTAATTACAATAGCTGTCATTTATTGAGTACCCGCAATGTGTCAGGCTTGGTATCGTTGTTACCATGTAGAATTGGTATTATTTTCACCATTTTACAGGTGATAAAACTGAGGACCAGAAAGGCTCATTCCCAAGGACCACAAAGCTAGGGACAAGTATGACTACAAGACTACAAAAGTTCATACTTTTAGTACGGAAGTATGACTACTAAAAGTTCACACTTTTTAACCACATTTGACAGTTTTCCTGCTTTATTTTCCCATTTTTGGAGGATAACAGGGTAGGGCATTCTTGAGATTAGCCTTAAAGAATAAATGCAATAGGAATTCTGAAGGCAAAGTTTGAATGGGGTGTATTCCAGGGAGAGGGGCATATGAATATAGGAATGAAGAAATATGTATGTATAGGGGAGGCAGAGTGTTGGGGAGCATTTGCTCAACAAGCTGGTTACTGCCAAAGCTCTTATGAAGGATGAGAAAAGACATAAGATGAAAGGCCAAATTATGCCCAGATTGTGATGGTGTGGAACATCGGGGAACTCTGGTCCCAGGTCCAAGAATGGAGGGAGAAGCTGAGACCCTAGATGGAGGCAGAAGTGTATAGAGAGAGCTCATTCTGATACAGGGAAAGTACCAGGGCACAGGGCTAGAGAGTCCACAGCTCATTTTTAATTGGCTGGTCACCTGGGCATTGCCTGGCATTGGGACACAGAACAAGCTGAGATTGCTTTGATGCTGATTTTCCTACTACCAAAGGAGGGATCCTTAAATAGTTGCAAGAACAGGATTGGGTCAAGGACCACCAGTTCTGGGAAGAAAAGAGATGCGAGGGCAGGGAACTAGGCAGAGTATTGCATAAGCCAAGTAAAATCAGTCCCTAAACTGGGTCATGAAGCAGGGAGGTGTGAGGGGGAAGTAGCAAGAACTTCCTTCGTGTTTTTAATGTGTTAAGACTGTTTTAGTTCAATGTGAGGCATGATCAGGAAGAACATATGTCCAAGTTTCTCTTGTTTTGAAGTGTTGATTGGTATAACTAAGAGAATGCTAAAATAGCTCTATAGACACATTGAAACATTTCTAAAGTAACATCACAGCCTATTCTGAGGGTGGTGAAAGGGAAGGAGGGTTTGTTGTATTCTTGTGGTGACATGTAACTGGTTCTTTGGCACATCATTAACTATGGACAAGTGGTATCACCTCCAGCCAGACTTTTGTGGATCCCTGTTCAGCAGCCAGGGGATTTACACAAGAGTTGTGATGCTTTGCTTGTAGCTGACCTGCTTATAACGTCTCTGGTAAGGCATTTCTGCCATCTATGGTTATTTCCTATGCCCTTTTCTGTAGAATCTGTTATGTCAAGAGGAATTTCTATGGGGACAGAGACCTGGTCTGTCTTACTTATTGGCCTCCTCCACAGAGCCTATGGAGCACAGTATGGACTAAGAAAACTGGGGTTTGGTTCTCATTTCTGTCACATAATTATCAGCTGGGTACTTCCAAGCAAACCACGTAGAATTCCTGAGTCTCTGTAAAATGGGGAAACAGCATCTGCCCTGTTTAATGCACATGATTGTTGTGGGGATCAAATACATATTAAAACACTTGGAGGGACATTAAGATTGGTAGAAGGAGATAAAGGGGAGAGATTTGTCACAAATTGTGCCCTGTGCTAAGTGCTTTACCTCCACCACCATGTTTAAATCTCATGGCAATTTTATAGGACATTATCATTGTCCCTATCTTTCAAATGAGGACATTGAGGCTCTTAGAAGCTAAGGTCACACATTTAGTAAGTGGCAAGCCAAAATTGGCAGAGCCTCTTGTGCCTGACTGCAAAAACCCGTGTTCTTATCCTATATACTGCACAAATGTGATGTAATTTTATAGAAATACTGACATTTCAATGTAAGCCTTTGCATAAATCTATCATACAAGGTCAAAAGTCATTCTTAAATGACATAGCAATGGCACCTGACTTTGTCTAGGGACAGACATCTTTGCCCTAATTAGTATCAGGGCTCCTGGCAACCTGTATATCTTGACATTTGCATACATGTCTGTGGGAACTAGGGTAAGAGTGGTTTTGCAAACACAGATTGCATCTGTTGATGGTACTTTTCCTCAATTATGCTCAGCTCTCCATTTAGAGATGTACATTCAGTGTGCTGAGGGCAGAATCATTTTGCCAATGTACACTATATTTGGTGTAAATCTGCTTTTTCCCACATTCTTGCATTGTTCTTCCTATAGCGATTAAAACAGTCTTGAGTGGTTCAAGTGAGAGAAAAATATATGCTAATTAAAGGAGAAGCACTGTATTTAGAGGCAGAGACAAGTATGAAATCCCAATTCTACCCTGACTTAGCTTGTGGACCTTGGACTCTTAGAGACCTGGTCTCCTCTGTAGAACAGCGACAAGAGCAAAATGGTTAAGACAAGTATATCAGAGGATTAGTATGTATGAGAGTGCGTTCTATATCTGGCACCTTGTAAATGTTAGTTTTTTTCTTCTTTTCTTTATCTTTAATATTTGGAATAAGTGCTAAAGATCAAGAGATTTGGGTTCCAGTCCCAGACCCTGAGAAACCTTCACCTTTCTGGGCCTCAGTTTCATATGTAATTACTTCATATGTAATGAATTAATTCAGCTAGATAGTCTATATTTTAATGTTGGGATTTTGTTCAGGTCTTATACCTGTCAAAAGCCAAAGGTCTACCACATGGAGTGGCCAGTGCTGTGATAGGCTTATGGAGGCTCTGAGAATACTGAGAAAGAGAAGCGACATCAGTGAGAGAAGGTAGACTGGGGGCTACATATCAGGAGATCATGGAAGTCTTCTTTGAGATGACAGTGTTTGAGTTGACTCTTGGAGTAATATAAGAGCTATCTAAACAAATAATAGGACAGCATATTTTTCAGTTTATTTACAGCCTGAAAGTGGGAGAGCAAGAAAAATTCAGAAAACCACAAGTATGTAAATAAAAATGAAACATGTAACATTGTTATATAGGTATGTATGCACCTATTGTGAGGGTGGGGGTAGGGATAGGAAAGCTTAACATACGATGACATTTGGACTTCATCTCACAGATGATGAGGAGCTTTGGAAGTGGAGAGGGGGCATGATCAGATTGGCTTATTAGAAATAACACTTTTGTGACTATGGGTTGTGATAGGCCAAAGAGAGGCAGGAAGAGCAGTTAGGAGGCAATTACAAGTGCCTCAGTATGAGCATGGCATGTTTATGGGCAATGAAGAGGCCAATTGCTGCAGTAATTCCCTTAAGATGGAGGGGAAATGAGAAGCGCCACGCCAGTAAAGTCATATCAAAGATTCTCAAACAGAACTAGAAGGTGGCAGAATCATTTCTGATTCTGATTAGTGCAAAATTAAAAGTAGAAGTCAGTTTTTACTATACATATGTGCTAAGCGAACTAAAGTCTCTCCTCAAATTCCCTCTGAGATACAGAGGGAATGTCTAAATTTCTTTGTAATCCTTAGGATTGAACGTGAATATAAGGAAAAACATCACCTTCTGACCAGGAGACTTCTTGGGACAGAAGAATCACTCTCTACATTTGATTAGATTTAAGAACAGGAATTTGACACTTTTTAGTAGAATAGAAGACAGGATTATGTTTATGAAGGGACCTTTCTTTCTTGGTGATCACTGCCATTTTGTCACTTATTAGCACTTATTACCCTTCATAGCACTTCTATTCTTTAATGGTATCATTCAAACCCCAAAGTGTGAAAAATGGAACTATGATATTTCAATCTTGAAAGTATTTACTGAGTATCTGTTATTTCTTGGAAAGCAGCCAGGTCTAGGGGGAAAATGAATGAAGTTGTTAGGAGAACTAAATAAAATTGTATGAGGTATGTATAAGTGCCTAGTACAGTGCCTAATATAAGGCAGCTCAAATAATAATGGTCTCCTCTTTTTTACCCCTAGGAGACAGGATCAGATGATGAAAAAAAAAAAAAAAAAAAAAAAACCAGCTTATACCCATTGGGATTTATAGCCTCATTAGAAAGATAAGATACAATGAATAAAAATAATCTTTCTAATGTTTCACAGTTTACAAATCACTTTTGCATCCACTATTTCATGTCAAGCTTCTAATGTCAATTGAAGTAACCAGGGCAAGGCATGTTATTAGCCCAATTAAACAGATAAGGAAACTAACATTCAGGGAGATTAAGTGGCTGAACAAGACCAAATTGTTATCAAGTGGCAGGGCAGGTCTAACTCACTCCAGATTATGGATATTTCCGTTAAAGATTGATTCAAGGTAAGTCGGTATCAAGCACTTACCCTGTGATAGGTACAAGGTACCATATGAACCAAATTCTAGCGTATGAATGGTAGAATTTATAGTTTATACTTCTATTGTAGAAACAAAATGCTAAGGGAGGGAACCTTGAAGAGAAAGGTTTATTATTTTCAGAACTCTGCAATTTAGTATCCTTTTTTGCTATCTTTCAGGATCCACTTCTAAATATGGTCATTCTTCACTTGGTCTTCTGCCCCTGTCTCACTTAGGGTGGGATTCCAGTAATACCTTAGAAACTGGTCTAATATGCCCAGGATTTTTTGCTCAATTATTCTATTCTCACCCCTGCTTAATGTAGCCATCTGGGGCAGTTAGTCGTGTGCCTCAGCAGCTAAGATCCACCAGATACCACTGCCTACGTCTGGCTGACTACCACTGTGATTTGAATTCCTAAATTTTCCCAGGGGAAGCCACAACTTCTGTTTTCTGTTGTCCTCTATTCTGTTATTCCTCATTTTTTGTACAGTTCTCTCCCCAGCATCCTTAGAAATCCCATTAAGGAGAACAGGCAAAACCAAATTTATGATGGCACTGACCCAGGGCCTTCATTGGTTTGGAGCTTCTGACTGGCTTATCTTACATGTGGGGATATAGAGAAAAAGAGTCAACTACAACGAAGCAGATTGTTATTCTGAGGAAGGGAAGAAAAGTGCATCATAATTCTTGCTCCCAGGAAGATGAGACAGACTTGGATGAGTTCACTAGGCAGCACATGAAAATTTTATCTTGAGTGGTGCTTTAAATGCATTATCTCATTTAACCTAGGCAATACCCCTGTGAGTAGATATTAGCATTTTTATTTTACAGATGAGGTAACTGAGGTTCACAGAGATATTGGGATTTTTCCCAAGTCCCCACAGCCAGGAGGTAGTAGAGCTGTGGCTGAGGATTCATTCTTCTGACTGAAGGCACCGTTCTCTTCTCTTACTCCAAAGCTACAGTAGATGATCAAATTCTAGACCATGCAGCTCAGATGCCAAGTGTTGGAACC